>NW_004444486.1:0-6003 GCF_000243295.1 Trichechus manatus latirostris | reverse complement strand
TTTTGTTTAGCAGCCAAAGCTCTTAACCATTGTGCAACCAGGGCTCCTGTAGAGCACAAACCATAGCAATATGGTCATGAAGCACTTACTGGGACGCAGGGAATCTGGAGTGCTCATTTCAGCTCTGCCGGCAACTTGCTGAGTGGCTTTCTCCAATCCCTCACCCTTTCTGCCCTTACCTGTAGCATGGGGCCTGAGTGCTCTCCAAAGTGCTTTCCAGTTTAAATATTTGATCCTTTGATTTATCAAAGTCCGTGAGCCAGCCTCAGAGCAAAGGTGCATCCTCTGAGCCATCCAGGGCTTACAAGGACTTATCTGGGGTCCTCTGGCCTGGTGCTCCCCTCTGCTTGGTGTCTTCTGACGACTCGTTAACCTTCCCCAAACCTGGTGACTGGTTCAACTTTGAGTGACGAAGATCCCAGCACTATAGTCTGAATGGGAGTGTCTCATTCCTCCCCCACTCCGCCACATGCATGCACACATACACACACATGTGCAAATACACACACTCCTACATACTCACTGTCTCACGTACACTCACACACATACACACACTCCTACATACTCTCTCATATACACTCACAGACATGTGCACGTACACGCACTCCTACATACGCACACGCTCTCACATATGCTTAAACACATGCACACGTACACACATTCCTGCATACTCACACTCTTACATACACTCACACACATGCCCACAGACACACTCCCACACACTCACACACTCACATACACTCACACACATGCCCACACACACTCTCCTACACACACACACTCACATACACTCACACACATGCACATACAAACTCCTACATACTTACACACTCTCATATACACTCACACACGCACATACGCACACTCCTACATACTCACATGCTCTCACATACACACACACGCCCCCCCCACACTCCTACACACTCACACACTCTCATATACACTCACACACACATGCACATAACACACTCCTACATACACACTCTCACATACACTTACATAAACACACACAGGTACACACATATGCATATTCCTGCATACACATATTTACACGCTCAATACTCACGTGCACACACCTACAACACATACATACAGAGACTTTCACATAACACTTGCACATGCATACACACTGCACATGCCCGCACATACGTACTCATACCCTCCCACATACTCACACATTTCCATTCATACATCACACAAATGCACACATTCACATTCACATACACACAGACTCACATCCTCACACACATACACATACTCTCACACACATAGATACACATTCCCTTATGCTCACATACACTCACACATTCATACAATCTCTCTCTCTCTCTCCCACACACACACACACATGCACACACTCCTTTTATCCACTGTCTTGACTTCTCCCTCAAAGACATGCATGTGTACACCCAGTCCTTGTAGAGCACTGTCCACCTTATACAGAGCGTTTCTACACGTTCTCCTGTAATTCCCATAGCTCTCTGAGCTGGGGAGGGCTCTTGCTGTTACATGACTCTGGTCCCCACAATGTGTGATGTGCAGTCACTATCGGGATGAGGAAACAGCAGAGGCAGGATGACAACTGGCCCCACTGCAGAGGTTTACCCATCCCAGCAGAGCTGTCACCGCCTTTGCGCCGTAGAACAACCTGGACGAGAGGTAAGGTGTATTTTGTCCGTGTTTTGAAGATGGGAAACTGAGGACTAGGGAGATTCAGACACTGGGGGTGACAGAGCTGGAAGTGGGACCCAGGCCCGGCTGACTCCAAGCCTGAGCTCTTTGCTCCCTCTCTGCCGGGCGGTGTGTATACTCTGAGGCTGTTTTTGTCATCATTCCTTCTGCTGGGAGCTTTTATTCACATCAAATATTGAGCAATTGAGAAATGCCACCCTAGGTCAGCCCCAGGGTTATTCCCACCCAAATTCTTACTCTTTTCTGCTGCGGTAGAGCATAGGAAAGGACTGGACTGCCTCTGTACTAACAGAGTTGCTGTTTCTCGTAACACTTGTACGTGAACTTGTCTTAACTCTCTTGCAACCTCTTGAGGTTATACTTCGTGTACTTTGCTGCCCAGGGTAGGAGTGAGGCTTCCTTTTGTTTGTTCTCAAATGCTTCCTTCACCCTCTTTAGGCTTTAACATCTGCAATGCTAATCTGGTAGGGTTTGGTGATCAGGTGCCTGCTCCTTTATCCATCCCTTTCATGACTTGGTGGACAGCAGTCCTAGTTTATCCAGTTTAATTAAATACGCATTTCTTGAGCACCTACTGTGTGCCATACAGCAGGCCAGATGCACACAGTCCCTCCATCTCATCGGTGTGTGATGATGGTAGTGGTGATGAAGATCACTTAAGAAATGGACTCTCAAGCTGCTTTCCCAGCCCCACCCTTCCTCCGCCATCACTAAGCTGACATCTTACCATCTCACTCAAATAGAACCTGATGGGATGAAGAGATTTGGAGGCCATGGACTCAACTTAGGGAGCAGCTGTCTCTAAAGGAACCATTTAATCTTCCTCCTGGCCTGGATGCTTGCCTCACAGGGACTAAGCTGGGGAGAAGGGGAACTGAGGAGAGACACCCTAGAATAGACGTAATCCTGGACCCTCTGTCCAGAGTTGTGTCTTCTAAGCACATGACAAGTGAGGACCATCGCATTAGTGGAAGGGCGGTTTCCCAGGCCTCAGAAGGGCAGGAAGCTGGGGAAGAGCACAGAGTGTTTGCAAGGAGGCAAGGCAGACTCCTTGTTCATGAGAAGTCTTCGTCTGACGCAAGAAGGCCTGTGCCTTGTCCTTGGGAGGTTTGTGTTCTGATGAGGAGAATGGGACAGAAAAACATGGCACATTATTGAGGAAATCTTGGCACTAAAATATGTGGGTACAGAACCCTTCTTATGTAGAGAGCATGCGTGCACTGGGGCCCCCCATTACTAGGGCTTACACTGTGTTTGTTCTATTTCCCTGGTTGTGTGAACTAGAGCAGGTTACACTGTCTGTGCCTCAGTTTTGTCATCTGTACATTGAGGACAATAATAGTACCTATCTCACAGGGTTGTTGGGAGAATTAAGTGAATTACTATATATGAAGTGTTTGGACCAGTCCCCAGAACTTAACCTAACCTAACCTATTGCTGTCAAGTCAATTCCGACTCACGGCGACCCCATGTGTTATAGAGTAGAATGCTCCGTAAATTAGATGATTACAGAAGCAGATTGCCAGGCCTTTGTTCCAAGGCGCTGCCAGGTGAGTTCAAACCACCAACCTTTAGGTTAATAGTCCAGCACAAACCGTTGGTGCCATCCAGGGACCTCTGGCCCAGAACACGGTGAAGACCACATAAGCGTGTGCTATTAGTAGTAGTAGAATTAAAGTGGTATTTTCCTAAGTGTGGAGAGGAACCCCTGTGGACCTACTTAGCTGATACTGCTTGCAAACAACAGCCCCTCAGATTGTATAGCAACTTGGGAAATTTCATAATTCCCCCCACATGATCCCTGCCAGACACACAGGATAGGCATTACGATGATATTCATTTTGCGTGAAGGGAAACTGAGGCACAGCAGCTCACACAGGGTTTCTGGTCCAGTTGGGTTTTTCAGTACACCTCATGACCATGCTGTGGTTCAGCTGAGGGGCGAGGGGAGACTAGGAGTGGAGAGTTTTGGGTGAAGATGGCTAATGTGTACAGGACTGGACCTCTGACCTCTGACCTCTGACTGGACCTCTGGCTTAGTGCTGGGATCAGCTCACTGGGAGAATAAGCCTCGGTGTGGGAGCAAGTCCATTCCAGGGGTATGTGCCTCAACTGGGTCTACCCGGCATGCATGAGGGAAAGGGGTCTACACGTGGGTCTACACAGCACAGCAGACGAGGGATGGTAGTCAGTGGTGGGGCTACAAAGACAAAAAACAAACAAACCTGTTGTTGGCGGGTTGATTCTGACTCATGGCAACCCCATGTGTGTCTGAGTAGAACTGTGTTCCGTAGAGTTTTCAATGGCTGATTTTTTGGAAGTAGATCACCAGGACTTTCTTCCAAGGTGCACTGGGTGGATTTGAACTTCCAACCTTTTGGTTAGCAGCCGAGCACATGCTTATTTGGTCCTTTTGAAATCATCATGCATGCCCTGGAATGGGGGTGCTGTAGGCTTGTCCTGGAGGTGATAAAGGAGGAGGGGGAAAGGGATAGGAACTGGATTGGGGAACCTTTTATCAAGGAAGGAGTCACCTGATTAAGCCTGGCTCAGTATGTGGGGAGAGGGCCAGAAAGAGACACAATTCCTGCTCTACGCTTATCACACCCTTTCCCCAGAGCTGCTCCTGGTGGTGGGAAGAGGGCCGTCCTGGATTGTTTGGTCTGTGGGAGCTGGAAAGTGTCTAGGTGAAGAAAAGGGTCCCTGGGCCGGGACACACAGGTGGGGAGTGAAGCCCTCCTGTGGGCAGAAACCAGCACCGAGGAGGGCCTGCTTGTGGGGCGGGGGTTTCAGCAGCCCTCAGGGTGTCAAGGCGGCAGGATCGTGGGATCAGTGTCTAAGGCAGGACCCGGGGCAATGACGGGAGAAGGTGTGTGGCTGTGTGAGGAGCCAGCAGCCAGGTAGGCAGTGAAGGCCAGAACTGAGCAGCAGCAGAAGCCATCAGAGGAGAGCTGGGGAGGGGGCCTGATGGGAGTCCAGCCCCCCCAGCAACTTGCTGCACCAAGCCAGCTGGCTAGAACCCCAAGAAGCCCCAGCCCAGCTCCATTCTCTCAGGAGAGAGAAGTCAAAGCCCCAAGCTCATTTACAGGGCTTTGTGATCAGCTTGCTCCGTAAATTCTGGGGCGTGTAAATATGGCACATAATCGGGAGGAACAGCAGGTACCAGCAGCTCCTGGAGAAACCCAGGCAGAGAGAGAGAGCAATGGATCACCAGTTACAGGGGAGGCCCGCGCGGGTGGCTGGCCCGGCTTGGGAGGTGAGTTATCTGAGACCAGGCCACCCTGCTGCGCGCTGCTGTGCAGCGCTGGGCTGATATTTACTGTATATTGGTTTTTAAATTACAGTACAGCATTGATTCCCTGCTCTTTAAGTTCAGCCTTCACTCTCCATCCCGATCTCGCTCGGCCTTTCTCTGCCTCTCGGTCTCCTTATCCATCTGTCTTGTCTCTCTCTCAATTCAGTTTTTAATACACCGGAGTATTATCCTACCATGCATCGTGTTACCCTATAGGATTATGATAATGTTACATTATATTTAATAGAGTATACGTTATATTCATCCCTTCCATGTACACAGCACATTATACTTTTTAAAGCTTGGCCTGAAGCCATGTTTCTCTTCTTTGGAGCCCACGGCAGTGAGGAAGTAGGGCAAGCAGAGTTGTGTCCAGTTGAGCTCCAGGAAACAGGTCACATGTGGATTATGTTATGTTATGTTATTGTTATTGTTGTGTGCTGTCGAGTTAATTTCGACTCATCACGATCGTATAGGACAGAACAGAACTTCCCCATAGGGTTTCCAAGGCTGTAGTCTTTAAGGAAGCAGACTGCCGCGTTGTTCTCTCATGGAGCAGCTGGTGGGTTTGAACCACTGACCTTTCAGTGAGCAGCCAAGCACTTAAACCACTGTGCCACTAGGGTTCCTCCTATGTTATGTTATGTCATGTCACGTCACATCACATTGTCCCATCACAGCATGTCACATCACATCATCACATCACATCACATCATGATATCATATTTTATCATATCATAATAATAATGGCTACTTTGTATTGAAGGAGCCCTAGTGGGACAATCGTTAAGTGCTTGGCCGCTAACCAAAAGGTTAGCAGTTTGAACCCATCCAGCCACTCCATGGGAGAAAGACCTGGTGATATGCTCCTGTAAAGATTACAGCCCAGAAAACCCTACGGGGCATTTCTACTGTGTCATATGGGGTTGCTATGAGTCAAAATTGATTCGATAGCACCTAACAACAAGAACAACAGCTGTGTATTGAAAGCTTACCATGGGCCCAGCACTGTTCTA
>NW_004444485.1:57370-65713 GCF_000243295.1 Trichechus manatus latirostris | reverse complement strand
AGGTATCTGCACAGGCCAGCTTCAGCATCACTGGGATATCACAAAAGTAATAGTCCACCTCATTGGGACCACAGTAGGGCAACTGGAAGGTGAGAGTGGTTAGAAAGATGGCCTGAATACAGCCAAAAAAAGAGGTCCCCGTGGCCAGAATGGCACACACTCTGTAGCTCATGATGACTGTGTAGCGCAGAGGGTAACATATGGCCACAAAGCGGTCATAGGTCATCACAGTGTACAGGGAACCCTCAGCGCAGCCCAGGAAGTGGTAAAAGAGCTGGGACACACAGCCTGCATAGGAGATATCTTGACTGTTTCCTGAGAGGTAGAACAACATCTTGGGGGAGCTCACCGAGGGGAAAAATATGTCACATACAGATAGCTTGCCCAGAAAGAAGTACATGGGAGTGTGAAGCCTAGTGGAGGAGACAATTATGAGTAGGATGAGCAGGTTCCCCAACAGGGTGAAGAAGTAGAAGGACAAAAACAAAATAAAGAGCATGGTCTCCAGACCCTCTGTGTGCAGGATACCCAGCAGAAGAAGCTTGGTCACCATCGAGATATTCCTCATCTTTGTCAGAATGATGAACTTCAAACAGGAACACAGGATGCCAGAGTGGGAACACAGATGTCATACCAAGAATCTCTCTGATAGATTTGTTGGCTTCATGTTTTAACAATCAACCTTCTTAGGTAGGGGGAGATCTACATAAAAGCTCAAGGACAATTAAAGTTCTTGACTGTATTCTGAAACCGTTGATTTTGGCTAAGTTAGATTAAGCTCACTACAGTATATATTTCCCACAGATCGAAATTTAAGACTCTAGATAAATTATAAAAAGCAATTGTCTAAGAAATATGAAAAGTATGTAAAAGGAAGCAGATTGGAAAGAGGAGTCAAAACTTGAAATCCAGGAAGATGTGAGTTTCCATTTTTCCCCCACTTTTGTGTTTCTTTCTTTCTTTTTTATTTTTTTACTGAAAATGACAGCTCAGTTACAGAATTGTGTGGTGGCTTCTCAGGAGGCTAAACTCGAACAGATATACCATCTCTTTGACATGGAAACATGAGATTGTCATTAGTCGACCCCAGTGATCTATAGAAATGTTATTCGTATAAAGCTCTGTTTCCCTTTCCCTTTTTTGTGATATAGTTTCTCCTTCCTTCTGCTTGCTTTAGATTTAGATTTTTTTCCAGTGTTTTACTTTACAAGCTTAGGTTATTGATTTGAGATCTTTATTCTGTCTTAAATTCCCAGTTAGAAATTTCCCTTGAAGCACTGCTTTAGCTTCATTTCATGGTTTGATGTGCTGTGCCTTCATTTTCATTCATCATAAGGTATTTCTTATTTCCCTTTTCATTTATTCTTTGATCCATTGGTTATTTAGAGGTGTGCTGTTAAATGTCCACACATTTGTGTGCTTCCTACATTTGTTCCTGCTGTTAATTTCTAAGTTTGTTCCATTGTGTCAGAGAAAATGCTTTGTATTATTTCTATCATTTTAAATGTATTGAGGTTAATTTTATGGCCTATTATACAGTATATTCTGGATAATGTTCTGTGTGCACTTGAGGAAAATGTATAGTGTGTTGTTTTGTGGAGTGTTCTATAGATGCCAGGTCTAGTTCATAGTATTGGTCAAGTGTTCTATTTCTTTACTAATCTCTTGTCTAATTGTTCTATCCATTCACAAGGAAGAAAAAAAATATTAAGGCAGAAATTAATAAAGTACAGAATAGAAAAGCGATAGAGAAAATCAATGAAACTGAAACTGGTTCTTGGAGAGGATCAACAAAATTGACAAACCATTAGCTAAACTGAACAAGACAAAAAGAGAAAAGACTGAAACTATTAGAATCATAAACGAAAGAATGGATATTACTACTGACCTTACAGAACTTAAATGGATTTTAATACTATGAATAATTCTAACAAATTAAATAACTTAGATAAATGGGCATATTACTCGAACTACATATACTAGCAAAACTGACTCACAGAGAAATGGATGATGTGAATGTGCGTATAACCAGAGATTGAATTAGTAATCAAACAAAAATCTACAAAGTCCAATCCCAATTTTCAAGACCATTCAAGCTATTTCCAATAATTCACCAGACGTTAACCTCATCTGCAAATAGCAAATTTCAATAAGCAGAACTTCATTCATCAGGTAATGTATAGACAAGAAGACAATTGTGGACAGGAAGCCAACATCTGTGGCTATTAATATATAAATATCTCAAAAAAAAAACCACATAAGTTAGTTTTCTCTTTCAGCTCTTGTGGAGTAGCTTGTAAAAGACCACTACTTATAGCAAAAACAATTACAAATCCTGTACAAGACACATCTATTTGAAGGCATCAAAAAGCTGTTGTGGCAACCACGACTTGATGGGCCAAGATGTTGGAGAGAAGAGCTGCACAAGAAATGAGCCTAATATTCAGCACTGATTTTTCCCTCCAGGCACTTTCTGATTTAGCTAGGCTGAGTAAGAGGCTAAGAAGCAAAGTGAAAAGCAGCTGAGAAGTGAATGGAGCATCCTGAAATCTCAGCCAAAAGGTGAAAACAACCCAAGTGCCCATCAACAAATGAACGGATCAGTAAACTGTGGTATACAATGGAGTATTATTCAGTCATAAAGAGAACTGATCATTTGCTAGCTTCTGTGCTAATTTCTTTTTTAAATTCAGTAGGTTTTTTTTAATTTACAAGTCTCAAAACAATTTGATGAAATAGGAGAGAAAAGTAAAGCACAGAGAGGTTTAGCAACACTGTCACACAGCTAGAAAGTAACTGAGCTGACATTAAAACCCAAGTCTTCTGATTCCAGAGCCAAATCCTCTGCTATGATTGCTCCCAGGAATATTTTGCCTACAGAAGCAGAGACAGTGGCACTTATCTTCAAATGCCTGAAGAGCGGCTCTGTAGATTTGTTGCATGCTTTTCCATGGTGAATAACCAGTAAAAAGGAATGAAATTTACAAAAAGTTAGAATTTATTTCAGTATAAAAGAAAAGAAATCTTTAATGAGATAAGTTGCCTTATGAATGAACGAGTTCCTGTCACTATAAGGATTTAAGTATGAGTGAGATGATATTCTTTCAGGGATGCCATGAGGGAGATTCCTAATTATAGTGCAAGATTATCCTATATGCACCCATCCTGCCCCTAACAACTTTTGAGATTCTCTAATTTAGTTATATAGTTCATCTTTATTTTGCCCACATTTTCAAATATATTTAAAAATGTAGACAAAGTCAAGATTAACAAATGGCTTCCCTGGTGAATAAGTGGCTTTAATTTAAACACAGTAAATCTATTCACATCTATAACAGCACTTATGAATATCACTATAGTGGTTGCAATAATAACAACTTAATACCATTCTTTATGAATTTAAAATGAGAAGCAAATGCCATGAAGAAGGCCAGAATACCCCTGAGGAAGAGTCCCTTAGGGTGGTAGAAGTCTATTGAGATGCTTATGTGTATGATCTATAGTTAAAAAAAAAAAAAAAGCAAATGAAACATCTGACATATGTTGGACATTAATTCTAGGCATTGTATTTTAGGCACATTAAATCCTTTAGTCCTTATTACATGTCTATGAGAAAGGTAGTGTTAATTGTCCTCTTACATTAGGAAATTGAGGCACAAAGAGTTTAAGCAGATTGACCAATACACATCTGTTAAAACGTAAAGTTGGATCCCACACCTAGAACAGTAGGAATCCTTTTCTGAGTTCTTACTAAATTGTGACTTCCTAATACTCATTCATGAATAATGCTAACTTTAATGTTATCTTTATATTGCTTTATTCTTATGATGTGATTTTATGTTCTCCCAGTTGATTCTCACAAAATCCCTGTAAGGTAGTGGTGGTTAATCCCAATTTCCAAGTAAGGACACTGAAAGTCAGAGAGTTTATAACTTTTCTGAAACTAAAAACTAAAAAGCAAGTCTACCTAAATCTTCAGACTCCTAGTTTAGTTTTCTTCCCACTATACATTCACTGCCTCCAAAAAGATTTGAAACAGAGAGAAATTGCCCCTTTGCAAGGGAAAAATCATTCACAGATTCATTCTGCAGATTTGGGGAAGTGTTGTTGAAACCCTACAACTTTTACCATCTTAATAGTGTTTTCTGAATAGTTAATGGCATGAGATTAAAGCTCAGGAGAGGTAGACAAGTCTCTAAAGATCATATTATATTTGAGTCAGTAGGTCCCAGAGTTACAGAGCAATTTCTCTTTCTAAAGGTTATTCCCAAGAGCAACCTCATAAAGGAAAATTATATCATAGATTCTTCATTCATTTCCCTTTTTTAAGTCCTACTTCTGAGTTTTGATAGTAAGCATGCAGATTTTTTTTTCCATTTAACTGGTCTAAAATAGCCTGACCCTTTAGTGGGTCTTTAAATGGGAGATAAAGTTCTACCATGCAAGTTAATGTATTTATATTAAACAATGCAAGAACCACAGTAGCATTCATAAAAAAAAAAAAAAAAAAAAACCTGTGCACATACGATATGCATGTGTGTGGGAGGAGGAGTGGATACACGATGATCATCTCTCAAACAAGCTGAAGAGGAAATACTTCAACATGGATTCTTGAGCATTGATCCCTCAAACTTTGATGATCTGAATGCAAGGCAGGAAGAAAGGATGATTTGTCATGTGATTCAGGATATACATATGGGGAAAGGTCCAAAAAGAGTTTGGAAAGAAAGATCTAGGGTTCACTCTAGATATTGTAGCTAAAGGTAGAGATTTGTAAATGATCCTCCTAAAGGTGAGACCTGAAGTTTTGGAAGGGTATGATATACTCTATCAGAGTTCTCCTCCACTTGGTTTTATGGATGTAAAGGATTCCTGAATAACGTAAAGAAGATAGAGAGTGATCTGGCTGAATCACCTTGTTGTTAGATGCCGTTGAGTCCACTCCGCTTCATAGCAACCCCATGTGACAGAGTAGAACTTCCCCCATAGTGTTTTCTTGACTGTAATCTTTATGGAAGCAGATCACCAGTTGTTTCTTCCATGGAACCGCTGAGTGGGTTCAAACTGCCAAACTTTTGGTTAGCAACTGAGTGCTTAACTGTTTGCACAACCCGGGCGCCTTTAATCATCTTACTCAAAAACCCAACACTGTGGAGTTGATTCCGACTCATAGTGACCCCATAGGGTTCCAAGGCTGTAAATCTCTACGGAAGCAGACTGCCACATCTTTCTCCTGCAGAGCTGCTGGTGGTTTAGAACCAGCAATCTTTTGGTTAGCAGTCAATCGCTTTAAACACTGTGCCACCAGGGATCCTTTCAGTCACCTTAAGAGATGTTATTTCTTTATGATTCCAGTCCGCATCATGAGAACTGTCAATATTGTGTCTTTCACATAATGATTAAGTGCTCAGCTGTTGGACACCGAAAGTTACATGGTTAGAACCCACCAGTGGCTCCGTAGACTTAGCAATCTTCTCACGTAAAGATTACAACCTAGGAAACCGTGTTAGGGCGTTTTTCTTTTTTCTCTAGGATAGCTATTAGTCAGAATTGACTCAACAGAACAACAGTATCTTTCCCAAATCCCTCCCATTTTGTCATCATAACAACTCAAATGTACTGATAAATATTTAACTTCATAAACGAAAGAAGGTGCAGGAGGGAGCAACCACTGGTATTTGCCTTTTGAAGACCACCTTCTTTTCACATTTCATGATATATAACCAACATTTATTGAATTTACGAACAATTCCAGGCATACTAGGGCTCTGTAATAATTTACATCTAAGTGTGTTGATCTATAGTACAGCATCTACATAATAAATCTTATAAATTATGTAGTTTTCATATATCAGTTATGTAGAAGTTATTTTCAAAAGACCTGTATGCCAAAGAAGTTTGAGAGGAAAACATAGATCACAGAGACTTCATTATATTAACAAGATTTGAGGATGAATGTGACAGATCTAATTACAAACCCTTCTTAGAATATGAGAAAGCTGCAGGAAGATGTTCAAAGCCTTCAGTCTACCAATTCATTCGAGTTTTATTTTGACAGAATATTAAGTCTCCATCTGGTTCATTTTAAATCTCTTAAGCCCCATCAGTCATTTTAGTTGTCCAGAACAACAATAAAAATGGTAGCTATTAATCAGTCTCGTTTTCAGATTCATAACAGACTTGATTGAACCAACGATAACTTCTGCATCATAAGAATAGGCAAACACCTCTATCCCAGATTCAAGAAATAAACTTTCACAAATAGTTTATATTAATAAACACCCTTCACAAATAGAAACAGTCTTCAAAAAGCCACTTTTAGTTTAGTTCTCTCTCATCACCATAAAGAACTGACCCTAAAAAAAGCTTATGGGCTATTAAAGTGAATGGAAAGTTTTGAGGTTCATTACCAGGGGTCTCACCCAGTGATATCATCACTATCTTGTGGACCCGGAGCATGTCTAACTTAGCACACCCATCAACTTCCTTTGCATTTAAAGCCTGGCGCTCAAAGCATATTGGTGCCAAGAATACTGAATAAATTACTACTTATATTCCCGAATACACTGTAGCCACACATCAAAAATAAGCAAATTAAACACTTATATTCATCAAAAAGTTTTCACCAAAAGAGTAAAAAGAGAACCTACAGACTGGGAAAAGTTTTTTGGCTACCAAATAGCTGACAAAGTTCTAATCTCTAAAATCTATAGAATACTTCAACATCTCAATAACAAAAAGACAAATCATGCAATTAAAAAATGGACAAAGGATATGAACAGACACTTCACCAAGGAAGACATTCAGGCAGCTAACAGATACATGAGAAAATGCTCACGATCATTAGTCATTAGAGAAATGCAAATCAAAACTACAATGAGATACCATCTCACCCCGAGATTATTGGCACCAATCAAAACAAACAAACAAAATGTTGTAGAGGTTGTGGAGAGATTGGAACTCTTACGCACTGCTGGTGGGAATGTAAAATGGTGCAACCACTATGGAAAACGATACGGCACTTCCTTAAAAAGCTAGAAATAGAAATACCACGCGATCCAGTAATACCGCTCCTGGGTATATATCCTAGAGAAATAAGAGCTGTCACACTAATAGACATGCACACACCCATGTTCATTGCAGCATTATTCACAATAGCAAAAAGATGGAAACAACCTAAGTGTCCATCGACAGATTAATGTGTAAACGAATTATGGTACAAACACACAATGGACTACTACACAACAATAAAGAACAATGATGAATCTGCAAAACATCTCACAACATGGATGAATCTGGAGTGCATGCTGACTAAAATAAATCAAAGGGACAAATACTGTATGAGACCACTATTATAAAAACTTAAGGAAAGGTTTACACACACACACAAAATAATTTTTGTTGGTTACAAGAGAGCGGAGGGGTGAGAAGGGGAAATCACTAACTAGGTATCAGACAAATATTAAGTTGGTAAAGGGAAAGACAACACACAATATAGGGGAAATCACCACAAATTGACCAAGGCAATGTCATAGAAGCTTTCTAGACACATCCAAAAACGTTGAGGGACCGAATTGCTGGGGCTTAGGCCTGGGGACCCGGATCTTAGGAGACATGTAGGTCAATTGGCATAACATAATTCATAAAGAAAATGTTCTACATCCTACTTTGGTGAGTTATTATCTGGAGTCTTAAAGCTTGGGAACGACCATCTAAGATACATCTATTGGTCCCATCATGTCTGGAGCAAAGGATAATAAAGAAAACCAAAGACACAAAGAAAATATTAGTCCAAAGGACTAATGGAACACATGAACCAGAGCCTCCACCGACCTGAGCCCAGAAGAACTAGATGGTGCCCAGCTACCACCACCAACTGCTCCATCAGGAATCACAATACAGTTTTCCAGACAGAGCAGAAGAAAAATGTAGAGCAAAATTTAAATTCACAAAAAAGACTAGACTTACTAGTCTGACAGAGACTGGAGGAACCTCCAAGACTATGGCCCCCAAATACCCTATTAACTCAGAACTGAAGCCACTCCTGAAGTCCAACTGTCAGTCAAAGATTAGACAGATCTATAAAACAAATAGTAATACATGTGAGGAACATGCATCTTAGTTTAATCAAGTGTATGAGACCAAATGGGCAACACCTTCCTAAAAGCAAAGAAGAGAAGGCAGAAAGGGACAGGAAAACTGGACAAATGGACACGGAGAACCCTTGGTGGAAAGGGAAAGGGGGAGGGTGCTGACACATTGTGGGGACTGCAGCCAAAGTCACAAAAGAATTTGTGTATAAATTTTTTAATGAGAAACTAATTTGTGCTGTAAACTTTCACC
>NW_004444485.1:46565-50386 GCF_000243295.1 Trichechus manatus latirostris | reverse complement strand
CACCATATCGTTTTCCACCATGCATTCCCACAATGTCATGGATTGAATTAAGTCCCCCCAAAAATGTGTATATCAGTTTGGCTGGGCCATGATTCCTGGTACTGTGTGATTTTCCTACATGTTGTAAATCCTGCCTCTATGATGTTAATGAGGGAGGATGGGTGGCAGTTGTGTTAGTAAGGCTGGATTGGATCTACAAGACTGGATTATGTCTGGAGGCAATCTCTTGAGATATAAAAGACAGAAGTGAGCAGTGAGGCAGGGGGACCTCATACCATTAAGAAATTGGTGCCGGGAGCAGAGAGCGTCCTTTGGGCCGGGTCCCTGCGTGGAGAAGCTCCTAGTCTCGGGAACACTGATGAGAAGGCCAAGAGAGAGAAAGCCTTCCCCTGGAGCTGACACCCTGAATTTAGACTTTTAACCTACTTTAACTGTGAGGAAATAAACTTCTCTTCATTAAAACCATCCACTTGCGGTGTTTCTGTTATAGCAGCACTAGATGACTAAGACACACCAGAAGTGTATAAGAGTTCCAATCTCCTCACAGCCTCTCCATCTTTGTTATTTTCTTTTTTTCTGATCCTGCCAGTAATGCCAGTGTGAGATGGTATCTCATTGTGGTTTTGATTTGCATTTGTCTAATGGCTAGGGATCATGAACATTTCCTCATGTGTCTATAAGCTGTCTGAATGTCTTCTTTGACAAAGTGTCTGTTCATTTCATTTGCCCATTTTTTAATTGGATTATTTGTCTTTTGGTTGTAGAGGTGTTGGATTTTCCTGTAGATTTTAAGATTAGATATTTGTCGGATTTGTCATAGCCAATTTTTTTTTTACTTTTTGGTGAAATCTTTTGATGAGTGTGTTTAATTTTTAGAAAATCCAGTTGTGAACTTATCTACTGGAGTTTGTGTGTTGTTATTTATGGTTTGTACCCTGTTAATATCATGCATTAGCGACTCTAACATTGATTCTATTTTTTCTTCTATGAT
The DNA here is from genome assembly GCF_000243295.1 of Trichechus manatus latirostris. Lineage (NCBI taxonomy): Eukaryota > Metazoa > Chordata > Mammalia > Sirenia > Trichechidae > Trichechus > Trichechus manatus. The sequence continues at coordinate 49,395 of NW_004444485.1, read as the reverse complement.
CTTTAGAGTTTTTGGCTTTATATTTAGGTTTCTGATCCATTTTGAATTAGTTTCTGTGTATGGTGTGAGGTATGGGTGTTGTTTCAATTTTGTAGATGAACATCCAGTTCTGCCATCACCATTTGTTAAAAAGTCTGTCTTTTCTCAATTTAATGGATTTTGGTTCCTTGTTGAAGATCCGTTGACGGTAGGTGGATGGATTTACATCTGTGTTATCAATTCTGTTCCATTGGTCAATGTATTTGTTGTACCAGTACCAGGCTGTTTTGACTACTGTAGCTGTATAGTAGGTTCTGAGGTCAGGTAGTGCAAGTCCTCCTACTTTATTATTCTTCTTCAATAGTACTTTATTATCTGGGGCCTCTTAACTTTCCATATAAAGTTTATGATTATTTTTCCATCTCTTTAAAGAGTGCTGTTGGTATTTGGACAGGATTGCATTGAAGTCGTAGATTGCTTTGAGTAGAATTGACATTTTGACAATGTTGAGTTGACCTATCCATGAGCATGGTATGTTTTTCCGTTTATGCAGATCTCTTTTGGTTTCTTGCAGTACTTTTTGTAGTTTTCTTTGTATAGGTCTTTTACTTCCTGTTAGATTTATTTGTAAGTATTTTATTTTTTTAGGGGCTATTATAAACGGTATTGTTTTCCTGATTTCCTTTTGGTCATTCTTTTTATTAGTGTCGGAATCCAACTGATTTTTTTATGTTTATCTTATATCGTGCTACTTGGCTGAATCTATTAGTTCCAGTAGTTTTCTTGTGGAGTCTTTTGTATTTTCTATGTAATATTATCAAATCATCCTCAAATAGGGACAGTTTTACTTTCTCCTTACCAATTTGGATGCCCTTTATTTATTTTTCTTGCCTTATTGCTCTAACTAGGACTTCCAGCACAATGTAAAATAGGAGTGGTGATAAAGGGCATCCTTGTCTTGCTCCTGCTCTCAAGGGGAATGTTTTCAGCCTCTCTCCGTTAAGAATGATGTTGGATGTTGGTTTGGTATGGATGCCCTTTTTTATGTTGAGAAATTTCCCTGCTATACCTATTTTAGTGAGAGTTTTTTTTATCAGGAATGGGTGTTGAACTTTGTCAAAGGCCTCTTCTGGGTTGATTGAGATGATCATGTGAAACTTTTATTTTGTTTATGATGGATTACCTTGATTGATTTTCTAATGATGGACCATGCTTGCACACCTGGTATGAATCCCACTTGGTTGAGGCATATTAATTTGTTGATATGATGCTGAATTCTATTGGCTATAATTTTCTTGAGAATTTTTGCATCTATATTCATAAGATATTGGTCTGTAATTTTCTTTTTTTGTGGTGTCTTTGCCTGGTTTTGGTCACAGGGTTATTCTGGCTTCATAGAATGAATTTGGAAGTATTCCTTCCATTTCTATGTTTTGAAAAAGTATGAGTAGTACGGGTGTAAGCTCTTCTCTGAATGTTTGGTAGAATTTTCCAATGAGGCTTTCTGGGCCAGGGTTTTTTTTTGTTGGGAGATTTTTTCATTAGCTTTTCAATCTCTTCTCTTGTTATGGGTCTGTTCAGATTTTCATCACCATTTTGTGTTAGTTTGGGTAGGTAGTGTGTTTCTAGAAATTTTCCATTTCCTCTAGGTTTTCAAATTTGTTGGTGTACAGTTTTTCATAATACTGTGTTATGATCCTTTTTATTTCAGTTGGGTCTGTTGTAATGTCACGCATTTCATTTCTTATTTTGGTTATTTGTGTCCTCTCCTGTTTTTCTTTTGTCACTTTGCCCGGTGGTTTGTTGATTTTGTTGATCCTTTCAAATAACTGACTTATGGTATTGTTGATTCTATTTTCTATTTCTTTTCTTTCTGCTCTGATCTTTATTATTTCCTTTCTTCTGGTGGCTGTGGGCTTCTTTTGCTCTTCTCTTTCAATTTGTTCAAGTGTAGCTAATGTTTTGATTTTTTCCCTGTCTTTTCTGTTGTGTGAGTCTGTTGGAATAAATTGACCTCTGAGCACTGCCTTTGTTGTGTACCAAAGATTTTGGTATGAGGTGTTTTCATTCGTGTTTGATTCTAGAAATTTTTTTATTCCATCATTGATTTCCTCTGTTATCCAGTGATTTTTAAGCAGGGTCTTATTCAGGTTCCATGTAAGTAATTTTTTTCCTTGCTCTCCCTGTTGTTAATTTCTACTTTGATGGTGTTGTGAACAGAGAAGATACTTTGTATTGACTTAATGTTTTGGATTTTGTTGAGGGTTACTTTGTGGCCTAAGATGTGGTCTATTCTGGAGAAGGTTCCATGTGCGTTAGAAAAGAATGTGTACTTTGCAGCCATTTGGTAGAAAGTTCTATATATGTCTATGAGGACAGGTTGGCTGATTGTGGCCTTTAGATCTTCTGTATTTGTGTTGAGTTTCTTTCTAGGTATTCTGTCCTTTACTGAGAGTGATGTGTGGAAGTCTCCTACTATTATTGGTCAACTGCCAATTTCTCTTTTTAGTGCTGTTAGAGTTTATGTATTTTGTAGTATAAATATTTAATGCATAGGTATTTAATATAGTTATGTCTTCATGAAGGATCGGCTGTTTAATCATAATATAATGTCGTTCTTTGACTTTTATGGTAGTTTTGTTTTCAAGTCTATTTTATCTGAGGTTAGTATTGCCACTCCTGCTCTTTTTTGGCTGCTGATTGCTTGATTTTTTATTTTTTTTCACCCTTTGATTTTTAAATTTATGTCTTTGTTTCTAAGTGTGTCTCTTGTAGACAGCATACTGATGGATCCCTTTTTTAATCCATTCTCTCACTCTCAGTTTATGAGTGCATTTAGACCATTTACATT
>NW_004444485.1:42518-46402 GCF_000243295.1 Trichechus manatus latirostris | reverse complement strand
GTTTTTGTAGATTTTGTGTTTACTGAAACTTTATGTTTTTCTTCATTTTGATGAGTTGGTTCTTTGTGGTTACCTTGAAATTCATCCATTTCTTTCTAAGTTTGTACCAGTGTTTTATTACTTGGTATCGCTTTGCCTTCCTCTTCATTTGAAAATTCTATACCTGCACTATTCCCTCTTTTATTGTTCTGACATTGTTGTCACTTACAGATTAACCCCTCTGGTTCCCTATTCTAATTCTTTTAGTTTTGGTTAATTCTTGAGAGTACATTACCTAGGTTGGTATCTGGCTGTTGTGGTCTTGTGTCCTAGATCCAGTTTGTCATCTGCTGTTGTTTGTTATCTAACTGAAGGACTCCTTTTAAGAGTTCTTTTAAGTTTTGTTTGGTTTTTACATATTCTATTAATTTCTGTTTGTCTGAAAATGTCCTAATTTCACCATCATATCTGAGTGAGAGTTTTGCAGGATGTATTATTCTTGGTTGGCAATTTGTTTCTTTCAAGGTTTTATATATGTCTTCCCATTGCCTTCTTGCTTGCATGGTTTCTGCCAAGTAATAAGAGCTCAGTCTTATTGTTCCCCCTCTGTATGTGACTTTTCATGGTTCCTGAGCTGCTCTCAGTATTCTTTCATTGTCTTTAGTTTTAACGAGTGTGATTATGGTATACCTTGGTGATTTTCTTTTGGGATCTATCCTACATGTGGTTTATTGACTTTCTTGGATGATCAACTTTTCATCTTTCATAATATTAGGGAAGTTTTCTGTCAGCCATTCTTCAATAATTTTCTCTGTGGTTTCCATTTTCTCCCCTTGTTCTGGAACTCTGATCACTCAGAAATGTTTGTTTTTGATTGTATCCCACATCATTCTCAGAGTTTGTTCATTTTCCTTCATTCTTTTCTCTAATTTTTCCTCATACAAATTGGTATTCCAGGATTTGTGTTCAATTTTGCTGATCATGTCTTCCATTGTTTCAAATCTGTCGCTCAGACCTTCTATGACACTGTCCATTTCTGAAATTTTGTTGTTTATCTTTTCGATTTCTAATTGTTGTTTTAGTTTGATTTCTAGTTGTCAATTTATTTTGAAATTTTGTTCCTGTATTGTTTTCCTGAATTCTTCCATTGTATTGTCTGCTTTTTCCATGATTTTGTCTGCCTTTTCCACGATTTTATCCATTTTTTCCTCATTTTTGTGTAATTTTTCCTTTAACTCTTGGATATCTCTGAATATTAGAGATTTGAATTCCCTATCAGGTAGTTCCAGTGTCTTTTCTTCTCCTGGAAGGTCATCTGGTGCTTTATTTTGGATGCATACTGGAACTATCCTATCCTATTTTTTATATGTTTTGGTATTGTCTGCTGTCTTCAGGAAATTCAGTAGTTTTTTTTCTTGGTTGATTGTACATTTGTTTGTTTTGTGTGCTTTTTTGTTTTATTTGGTTATGTCTGAGCAGGCAGGCTCAGTGTTCTTTGTTGTTTTCTTATCTGTGGGCATGATATTTCTCACCTCCTTGTCCAAAGGGCAGTGCCACTCACTCAGCTGTGGTGCAGCAGGGCAGGTACAGTGGAAGGGGAGGGGCTGGGATGGGTTGTTAGTGACAAGTACTGTGGCTCACAGGGTTAGGCCAGGGGTCAGTGCAGGGCAGGTTGAGGTAGACCATGCCTGTGCTGCTTGGGGATGCGATGTTCATTGCATGGTTCAGACAGGTAGGAAGGTAGGGTGGGGTTTGATGTGTGAGGTTAAGTGGGTGTGGGAAAGAAAAGAAAGAGGATCAAAAAAAAAGTGCTGCAGGAGCCTGCCACTGGAGTGGCACAGATCTGGGGAATCTGTGTGTCAGTAGCTTTCTAGCTAGGTGGTGAGGCACAGCCTGTCAATAAGGGAGCGATATGGCACAGGCAGGTAGATGGGCAGGAAACAGGAAAGGGAAGAAGGGAGAGAGAGATAAGAAACTAGATAACAAAAAAAAGGAGAGAAAAAGGCACCGGAGGCTAGGTGGTTGGGAGAAAGGAATGGAAGGAATGTAGAGAGATGAGAAACTGAGGAAAAAAAGAAGAAAGAAAGAAATGCCCCAAGGGAGCCCACTGGAAGCAGGTCTTCAGCTGAGTGATGCTTCACAGCCCGTCCAGAAGGAGCGGAGATGGCACACAATGCGAGGTGTTCAGGAGAGGGATAAGGAAAGAAGGTAGAGAGAGACAAGAAACTGAGAAAAAAAAAAAAGAAGAAGAAACACAGAAAAGAAAACTGCCCTAAGGAAGCCCACCAGAAATGGGTCCCCAGCCGAGTGGCACTGCACAGCCCATCAAGAACGAGTGGAGATGGCACATGGCACCATGTGTTCAGGAGAAGGGTAAGGACGGAAAGTAGAGGGAGATGAGAAATCAAGAAAAGAAGAGAGAAAGAAAAGATGCCCTGAGGGGGCCCACTGGTGTGTTGGCAACAAACGGAAGTGGCTCCCCAGCAGCACGGCACTGCATAGCCCATCTAGAAGGAGCAGAGATGGCATATGACACCAGATATTCAGGAGAAAAGAAGGGAAAGATGGTAGAGAGAGACAAGAAATTGAGAAAAGAAAAAAAAAATCCCCAAAGGAGCCCATTGGCTTGGTGGAGTGGACCAAGGAAGTGGCTCCCAAGCTGCTAGGCACTGCACAGCCTGTCTACAAGGGGCAGAGATGACACACAGTGCCAGGTATTCAGGAGACAGGAAAAGAAGGGAGGTAGAGAGAGATAAGGAACCAAGAAAGAAAGAAAAAAGAAAAATAAAAGAAAAATTCCCCCAGGATCCCTCTGGTGCAGCAGTGGAACCGGGGAAGCAATTCTACAGTTGAGCAGCACTTCACAGCCTGTCAAGAAGATGTAGAGATGGCACACGGAGCTAGGTGTTCAGGAGAAAGGAAGGGAAGGAGGTGAGAGAGAGCGAAGAAACCAAAACAAGCCTAAAAAAGCAACAACAGCAATAAGAAAATGGCACTGAAGGAGCTGGACAGTGTGGGTGGGGCAAATCCAAGAGGCATAGAACCAGAGCCTTCCCAGCCAAGGGACTTCGGCCTGCTAGGAAATGACAGAGGCTGAACAGGAGGTAGAAGGTTGGGGGTTGGGAAAGTGTGAAACACTGGTTACCAGGTGCTCTGTCTCCTCCTGGGAGCTCCGTGAAGCTGCCTTCCCTTACTCCTTGTCCACTGATCTGGGTAGCTGAGGAGTCCAAGATGGCGAATCCATGCTGTTTTAGCTGATGGAGTCTTCCACTCCATATCTCTCCTGGTTCCCTGTTCCTTGTCAGTGTCTTATTCCATTCGGTGCTTGGTTGAGTTCTTTATCTCTTCATTTGATGCTTAGGGTTCCAGGATTGATGTTTGTCTCTGTTTTACTGAGTTTTTCAGGTCTTGGCAGTGGAGGGATGGTGTGGTGCTTCTGTCTATAGCACCATGTTGGCTTCAGCTCCTATATTTAAATATTTAAATGCCCTCTTCTCCTAAGTTTAAACAGCAAAGAATTTCCTTTGTGTCAGTTTGTTGTTGTCGGTTGCTGTCAAGTCCATTCCCACTCCTGATGTATGTGTGCAGAGTAGAACTGCTCCACAGGGTTTTCAAGACTGTGACCTTTCAGAAGGAGATATTGCCAGGCCTGTCTTCCTAAGTGCCTCTGAGTGGGTTGGAACCACCAACCTTTCAACTAGTAGTAGAGCGCTCAATAGTTTGGCGACCAGAAACTGTTATTTTCAAATAGAGGTAATATTGTTTGAGTCTCTTATGCTGCATATTTAAAACCAGGATTAAATAAGACTTGCTTCAGGTACTCCTTGTCTGTTGACAGGATTTAATGACTTATCACATCCATACCGGGATTTGCCCCAGAAGGAGTTCAAAGCTAATATTTCTAA
>NW_004444485.1:8910-12996 GCF_000243295.1 Trichechus manatus latirostris | reverse complement strand
GCCATCTAAGATGCATCAATTGGTCCCAACCACCTGGAGTAAAGGAGAATGAAGAACACCAAAGACACAAGGAAAGTATTGGCCCAAGAGACAGAAAGGGCCACATAAACCAGAACCTTTATCAGCCTGAGACCAGGAGAACTAGATGGTACTCGACTACCACCAATGAATGCCCTGACAGGGAACACAACAGAGAGTCCCTGATGGAGCAGCAGAAAGATGGGGTGCAGAACTCAAATTCTAGGAAGAAGACCAGACTTAATGGTCTGACTTAGACTGGAGGTGTCCCAGAAAGCATGACCCCTGGATTCTCTATCAGCCCAGAACTAAAATAATTTCCAAGGCCAACTCTTCAGACAGGGATTGGACAGGGATGTGGGACATAAAGTGATACTCGTGAAGAGTGTGCCTCTTAGTTAAGTAGATACAAGAGACCGAAGGGGCAGCTTCTGTCCAGAGGTGAGATGGGAAGGCAGAGAGTGTTAGGAGCTGGTTGAATGGACATGGTGAATCAGGGGCACAAAGGAGGAGTGTGCTGTCACAGAATGGTGTGAACAATTAGGGTCACATAGCAATGTATGTATAAAATTTTTTATGGGAGACTATCTTGAAATGTAAACTTCACTTAAACTATGAGAATAAGAAATATATATTTTTTACTTTATACAAATTAAGAAATGCTCTTCAAAAGACACAATTAAAAAATTATAGGCAAGCTGCAGGCAACACATATGTCTCACAAGGGTTTTTTTTTAACCCAAATATATAAATAATAATGTCTCAATAATATGAAGACAATCAACGAAATTAAAAAATAACAATTTGAACAGATATCACATAAAAAGAAATACGAATAATTAATAGGTGCATGAAAAAATGCTTAAACTGTTTGTCATTAGGGAAATGAAAATTATAACAGTAGTGAAATACCAGTAAACACCCACAGCAGAGTGACTTTAAAGAAAGAAAAAAAATACAATATCAAATTTTGGTAGGTTATGGAGCATGTGGAAGTCTCATACATAGATGGTGGGGAATGTAAAATTGTCCAACCACTTTGGAAAACAGTTTGGCAATTTCTTAAAAAGTAAACATATAGTTAACCGAACAATTCTGCCTCTCGGTATTCAGCAAAGAGAAATGCAACACATATATCTACGTAAAAACTTACATAAAAGTGTGCAAAGCAGCTTTATTAATGACAACCAAAAACTAGAAATAACCCAAATATTCACTGATGATAATAATAATAAATGTAATAAATTTATAATAAAATAATAACTTTCCCTTTTAATAAATCTGATAAAGAATCAGCAAGGATGAAGAAGAGCTAAACGTCAAGGTTCACCAATTTGAATCACAGCATACAACAAAACAGCACATTTTTTTTAAGGACACATTGGACCTTTACACAACCATTAACACGTTAATATGTTGGGCCTTAAAGCAAGCTACAATTCCTTTCAGATGTTTTCACTGGTCTTCACATCTAAGACAGTATATCAACAATCTTACAGGTTTTATTCTAAAATACAGGATATAGTAATAACCATTGTAATTTTTAAAATCTCTTAGAAACCTAATAATAAAAGGAAACTTCTTTAAATTACTTGAACAATACACATATCAAACACCAACTTTTTGTTGACATATGGAAAACTTTTCCCTGATAATGGAAATGAGCCAAATATTTTCACTATCACGACATCTATTCATCATTCTACTGAAGGTGCTAGTAAGTTCAATAAGGTAAGAAAAATAGAAAAGTATAAGAAGTGAAAAGGAAGAAAAAACTGTTATTTGATGAGTAGGTAGAAAAATCAAATTTATATAGACATGGTTGAGTATGTAGAAAAATCAAATTAATACAGTGGACAAGTCATAGAAAATAATAAATCAATTCCATAAGATTTCTAAATGTAAGGTATTTAAATTTTTTCCGAATTATGTTTGATTTTAGCATACTAAATATCAGAAATAATCTCATTTTCTGTGTGTGTGTGTGTATCACTGGAGTAAAATTGCTAACATTTAGTTAGGATAACTGCAGCTATTGTTTATAAAAGAGCAATCTATTTCTTTGTATAAGGTTTTCATTAATTAAATTTCTTTAAGAGAGATTATTCAAATTTTTGTTTTTTTCTCAGCTTTTCTAAACTGAAATTTCAAGTTATTTGTCAATTTTGATAATCATCAAATTTATTGGCATTAAGTTTTTGATACCTTTTTTTTTAGCTTTTTTATAGTGTTTGCAGGCTATGCAGTGCTGTTTCTCCATATATGAACTCAGTAATTTGTGTTTCTTATTTTTCTTAATCACCTCATGCTAGAACTTTGTCAATTTTGTTATTCAATTTAATAAACAACTTTGGGCCCTGCTGATTTTATGAATCATATATTAATTTTGTATTTCAATTATTTCTAATAACTTATTTAGGCATTTTTAGTAGGATTTACTGTTCTTTTCGTAATGTTTTGAAATGAAAGATTAAATCACTATCTTCAATTATTTTCTAATATGTACATAAAAATTATACATTTCCATATAAACACCATTTTAGCTGCATCCCACAACTTTAAATATGTTAAATTGTCACTATCATTCAGTTTAAAATATCTTATAACTTCTTTGAATTTTTTGTCCAATGGAATATTTAGAAGTGTGTTGTAAAAGTTCCAGAAATTGAAACAGATATTTATTATTCTGAGATCTATTTATTGAAGATAACCTTGGATTGAACCCTATATCATGTGGCATGTTCCCTTTATAACTATTAATGCATCACGTTGAAAACTTCTTTGATATAGTATCTCAATGCCAGATATGTTTGCTGTTGGTTAGTGTTTGCATGGCATATCATTTTTAATCACCTTCCTTTTGATCTTTCAGTGTCCTTATATTAAAAAGTAATTTTGTAAGACTTAATAAGTACCAATACAAATTAAAAATTCATATCATTTAGAAAAGCCATCAATTAGCATCAAATATCTAGAAATTAATTAACAAAATAGGTACAATGTTCATAGACTGAAAACTATAAAACTTTCCTGAGAGAAAATCGAAATAAAACGAGAAATTTGCTATATTCATGGATTAGAAAAAACAATATTGTAAACATATCAAGTTTTCTCAGGTATAGCTATAGATTGAACATAACACAAATTAGAATTTTAACAGTATTTTTTGGAGGTTGCCATAAATTTCATATTGAAATATATGGGCCAAAAATAGCTGGAACAGGGACTTCTGGGCAACATGGCACTCTAGGCAGAAGCACCACGCCATCCCTCCACAGCAAAGATCCAAAAACCTAAGCCAAACAGAGAAAACAGCAATCCTGAAACCCTAAGTATCAAATGAAGAGATAAAGCACTCAGACAAGCACCAAATGGAATAAGAAACTGAGAGAGAGCAGAGAGCAAGGAAAGATATATGCAGAGGTCTCCTATTAGCTAACGCAGCACGGATCCGCCATCTTGGACTCCTATCAGAGATCAGGGAACGGGGTATGAGAAAGCAGCTTCACAGAGCTCCCAGCAGGAGACAGAACAACTGGTAACCAGCGATATATGCTTCCACACCCCCTGCCCTTCTTCACCCCAACTTGGCCTCCTCTGCTTCCCGCAGCCACAGCCAGGAAGCACCGGCTGCTTGGATTCCACCCGCCTGCACTGGCTGAATCCCTGAGTGCCATTTGTTGGCTGCTGGTGTTACTTTTTTCCATTTCTTTTGATTTCTTCCTTACCTCTCACCACCTCCCCATTCTTTCTCTCAAGTACCTGGCTCCATGTGCCATCTTTTTTTCTTCCTGAAAGGCTGTGAAACTCTGCTCCAGTGTGGAACAGCTCCTGGGTCTGTGCTGCCACGCCGGTGGGATCCCGGGGCTTTTTGTTTGTTTTGAATTGTTTGTTTTGTTTTTCTTTTCTTGAATTGGGAGCCCATTCTAGCCAAGCAGTACTGCGCGACTTGAGACCTACCTTCTCAGTTTGTGAAGACTCACTGCGAGATCCCTGAGGGCATTTCTTTTTTCATGTTTTTTTGCTGTTTTTTGGGGATTTTTCTTGTTCTTTTTTTAAATTTGTTTT
>NW_004444485.1:6075-8128 GCF_000243295.1 Trichechus manatus latirostris | reverse complement strand
TGATAGGGAATTCAAATCTCTAATACTCAGAATTCTCCAAGAGTTGAAGCAAAAAGCAGACAAAAATGAAGATAAAGTAGAAAAATTCATGGAAAAGGCAGACAAATTGATGGAAAATACAGACAAAAAATGGAATTCAGGAAAAATAATTCAGAAACAAAATACCAAAATAAATTCACAACTAGAAATCATACAAAAACAACAATTAGAAATCAAAAAATAAACAAAAAGATTTCAGAAATGCACAGAGTCAATAAAAGGCTGAGGAGGAGATTTGAAACAGTGCAAGAAAGGATCAGTGGAATTGAAGATAAATACTTGGATACAACCCTGCTTGTGGGAAACTCAGAAAAAAAGAACAAAGAAAAATGAAGAGATGCTGAGAATTATGTAGGATACAATCAAAAGCAAAAATTTGCAAGTGATTGGAATTCCAGAACAAGGGGAGAAAACAGAAAACACAGAGAAAATCATTGAACAACTGCTGACAGAAAAATTCCCCAATACTATGAAAGATTAAAAGCTGGCCATCCAAGAAGCTCCATGAACCCTATATAGGATAGTCCCCAAAAGAAAATCACCAAGGCATATAATAATCACACTCACCAAAACCAAAGACAAACAAAGAATCCTGAGAGCAGCTCAAGAAAAACAAGAAGTCACATACAGAGGAGAAACAAGACTAAGCTCAGATTCTTTGGCAGAAACCATGCAGGCAAGATGACAATGGGATGACATATAGAAAACCTTAAAAGAAAAAAAATTACCATCCAAGAATATTATATCCTGCAAAACTCTTATTGAAATATGACGGTGAAATTAGGACATTTCCAGATAAACAGAAATTAAGGGAATATGTAAAAACCAAACCACACTTACAAGAATTGTTAAAGGGAGTTCTTCGATCTGAGAACAAACAACTTCAGCTCTCTGGCTGAATCTAGGAGGCAGTATTGTACCAGCCAGATACCAATCTCGGAAATGAAATCTCAGGGACTATCCAAAATCAAAAGAAGTACAACAGGGAATCAGAGCAGTTAATCAGTAAATGACAACAATATCAGAACAATAAAAGAAGGAATAAAAGGTGTAGGTATAGAAACTTCTTATGGAGAGCAAGACAAGGTGATAGCCAGTAATAATAGACTGCTTCAAACTTAGAAAGATAAGGGTAAATTTCACGGTAACCACAAAGAAAGTTAACAAACATACTCAAAGAGGAAAAACATAAAGTCTCAGTAAAAACAAAACCTGCAAAAACAAAACAAATGAAAAAAAAGTCCACAAACGAAAGGAATTCCTCACAGAAGAGTAAGAAAAACAAAGAAAACGTTAGCATCACAAGAAAAGTGCTACAAAATGACAGCAATAAACTCACATCTATCAGTAATTACACTGAATGTCAATGGCCTCAATGCACCCATAAAGAGATGGGGAGTGACAGAATGAAATAAAAAACATGATCCGTCAATATGGTGTCTACAAGAGACACATCTTACAAACAGAGACGTACATTTATTAAATATCAGATGTTGGAAAAAATATATCAAGCAAACAACTACCAAAAAAGAGCAGGAGTGGCAATAATAATCTCAAATAAAACAAACTCTAAAACAAACCATAAAAAAAGGAAGGACACAAAATAATGATTAAGGGGATGATCCATCATGAAGACATAACCATAATAAACATCCACGCACCCAATAACAGGGCTCAAAAATGCATAAACTCTAAAAGCACTGAAAAGAGAAGTTAATCGTTCCACAATAATAGGAGACTTCAAAACACCACTCTCAGTAAAGGACAGGACATCTTGAATGAAACTCAACAAAGATACAGAAGACCTAAAGGACACAATCAGCCAACTTGACCTCATAAACATATATAAAACACTCCACCTTGCAGCTGCAAAGTACACATTCTTTTCCAATGCGCACGGAACATTCTCCAGAATAGGCCACATCTTAGGCCACAGAGCAATCCTCAACAAGATCAAAAACTTTGAGATAATACAAAGTATTTTCTCTGGCCACAAAGCCATCAAGGTAGAAAT
>NW_004444485.1:0-5510 GCF_000243295.1 Trichechus manatus latirostris | reverse complement strand
AACTATACTCCAACAAATTTGAAAACCTAGAGGAAATGGATAAATTTCTAGAAACACACTACCTACCCAAACTACAAAGTGTTGTTGAAAATATGAACAGACCCATAACAAGAGGAGAAGGAAAAGGTAATAAAAACTTCCCCACCAAAAAAAACAAAAACAAAAACAAAAACAAAAACAAACCTGCCCCAGATGGCTTCACTGGAGATTTCAACCAAACATTCAGAGAACAGCTTGTACCAGTACTACTCAAACTATTTCAGAACATAGAAAAGGAAGCTACACTTTTGAATTCATTCCGTGAAGCCAGCATAACCCTGATACCAAAACCAGACAAAGACGCCACAAAAAAAGAAAATTACAGACCAATATCTCTCATGACTATAGATGCAAAAATTCTGAACAAAATTCTAGACAATAGAATTCAGCATCATATCAAAAAAATAATACACCGCAACCAAGTAGGATTCATACCACGTATGTAAGGATGGTTCAGCATTAGAAAATCAATCAATGTAATCCGTCACATACATAAAAGGAAAGAAAAGAATCACATGATCATCTCAGTTGATGCAGCAAAGGCATTCAACAAAGTCCAACACCCATTCCTGATAAAAACTCTCAATAAAATAGGTATAGAAGGGAAATATCTCAACATAATAAAGGGAATCTATGCAAAACCGACATCCAGCATCAGTCTTAATGGAGAGAGGCTGAAAACATTTATTTAACATTGTGCTGGAATTTCCAGCTAGAGCAATAAGCCAAGAAAAAGAAATAAAGGGCATCCAAATTGGTAATAAAGAGTTAAACTGTCCCTGTTTGAGGATGATATGATACTATACGTAGAAATCTCTAAAGACTCCACGAGAAATCTACTCTATAAGAAAAAAACAATCCTACTAAATCATGGGCAAAGGAAATTAACAGACACTTCACCAAACAAGACATTCAAGCGGCCAACAGACACATGAGGAAATGCTCGTGATCTCTAGCCATTAGAGAAATGCAAATTAAAACCACAATGAGATACCATCTTACCCCGGCATTACTGGCCCGAATCAAAAACACTGAAAATAACAAATGCTGGAGAGGCTCAGGGGAGATCAGGACTCTTATGCACTGCTGGTGGGAATGGAAAATGATACAACCATTTTGGAAAATGATATGGCGCTTCCTTAGAAAGCTAGAAATAAAAATACCATAAGATTCAGCAATCCCACTGATAGAAATACATCCTAGAGAAATAAGAGCCATCACATGAATAGATATTTGCTCACCCATGTTCATTGCAGCATTGTTCACAATAGCAAAATGATGGAAACAACCTAGATTCCCAACAACAGATGAATGGATAAACAAACTATGGTAGATACACACAATGGAGTATTATGCCACGATAAAGAACAATGTTGAACCTGTGAAGCATCTCATAACATGGATGAATCTGGAGGACATTATGCTGAATGAAATAAGTCAATTACAAAAGGACAAATATTGTATGAGACCCCTATTGTAAAAAACTCATGAAAAAGTTTACACACAAAAAGTAATAATCTTTGTTGGTTACGAGGGATGGCAAGGGTCGGGGGGAAATACTACATAGACAATAGATAAGTGGTAACTTTGGTGAAGGGTAAGACAGTACACAATACTGGGGAAACCAGCACAACTTGTACAAGGAAAGGTCATAGACGCTCCATAGATACATCCAGACTCACTGAGGGACTCAATTGCTGGGTGGAGGGGTGTGGGGACCATGGTCTCTGGGAACATCTAGCTCAGTTTGCCTAACAGTGTTTATTAAGACAATGTTCTACATTCTATCTTGGTGAGTACGTCTGGGGTCTTAAAGCCTGTGAACAGCCATCTGAGATACTCCACTCATCTCACCCGTTCGGGAGCAATGGAAAATAAAGAGCAGAATACAAGGCAAAGATTATTCCAAAGGACTAATGGACCACAGCTACCAAGTCCTCCACCAGAATGAGTCCAGTACAGCTAGATGGTGCCCGGTTACCACCACTGACTGCTCTGACCGGGAGCACAACAGAGGGTTCTGGACAGAGCTGGAGAAGGATGTAGAACAAAATTCTCACATACACAAAAAGACCAGATTTACTGGCCTGAAAGAGACTGGAGAAACCCGGACAGTATGGCCCCCAGACACCCTTTTAGCTCAGTGGTGAAGTCACTCCTGAGGTTCACCGTTCAGCCGGTGAGTGGACAGCCCCATATAGCAGAATAGGACTAATGAGGCACAGAAGTCCAGGGACAAGGACTAGAAGGCAGAAGGGGACAGGAAAGCTGGTGATAGGGAACCCAAGGTTGAGGAAGGACAGTGTTGACATGTAGTGGGGTTCTTAACCATTGTCATAGGGCAATATGTGTACTGTTTAATAAGAAACTATTTTGTCCTGTAAAAGTTCTTCTAAAGTGAGAATAGCAGCACAACTGAAAGAACGTAATCGACGTCACTAAATTGTACATGAAGAAATTTTTGAAATTGTGTACCTTTGGCTACGTATATTTTCACCAAAAAAAAACAAAAACAAAAAGTTCCTCCAAGGTGGAGAAGGGAGCGTGTTGACATGTCATGGGGTTGTTAACCAATGTCATAAAACAATACGTGTACTGACGGTTTACTGAGAAAATATTCTGTAAACATTCACTTAAAGTACAATAAAAAAAAGATAGCTGTGACAACCATGAAAAATAGCAAAGTTTTACAAATTATGCTACTGGATATCAATGTTGTTGGCACATAAGAAATTTAGACAGTGATATCGGTGCAACGAAAGACCGTTAGAAGAAAACGTAAGATCGAAAAACACATTCATGAAATTATATAGTCACTTGATTTATGACAAAGGTGACCCTACTTTGCAGTGAGGATTGTGTTGTTTTAATGAATGGTACAAATCAACAGGATATCCATATGAAGAAATATGTGTGTGTAGGTATATATATATGTATATATAGACATATATAGATGTCCATCCTTAAAACCTGTCATTGGAAACCTGTGCCATTGGAAAGTCATTTTTGCTAAAATGTCAACCTTGTCTTAATCAAGAGCAGGTTCTAACTTTAAGGAAGCTTAAGCTTTCTAAGTTGACACTTCAGTGTCCTCAAGATCCATGAAAAACTGAACCTATAGATTACATTTACATTCTGTTATTTGGATGGTTTTCAAAACATTAGTCCACACTAATGAAACACTTCTCCTCTACTGATACTCACGTGGTACAATTATTATGTATTACCATTCTCATCTTTATCATTTTTACCATCTACCTACTTCCAACATTTTCAGTTAGAGTCCTGTACCTGAGGGGTAGTTTTTTCTCACAACTCACTATTCCCTGGGCCAGGTTTCCATGACACCAGATTCCCTTTTTCACATTTCTCCCATTTTACAGCAATGCTCAAGATTTGTTCTTAAAACAACCTATAGGCTTGCCTAGACCTTCAAGATTTCAATTTTGAGACTTGCATAAAACAAAATGCAATCTTTTTTTCCTTCCCCTATTATAAAATCTAGTCAGACTAGGAGAGTGTCTAACTAGTGACTCCATGCTATCCTCTGGTTTCCATTTCCTTTGAATTAGCTCTGGTTATAGTACCGAAACTCAGATAAAGTCCAAAAAAGTACTGATGAGATAATTTGGCGATTTTTTGTCATCTCAGGATTTATGGAAAATGTCAGCTCAGCCAGAAGATCCCTCCTTGATAGTATTTATTCTCAAGAGCTTGCAAATATTGGACTCTGGAGACTCAAGATGTATGTAATAATGTGTTAACCTTCATGATCTATAACCCCTTCCTCTCGCATCAGAACCATATGAACAACCACATATAGGATCATAGTAATTGCCATCCTTTCTAAAATCCTTCAGTCTCAATTTGAGGAATTTTAGGGAAGGCCACTATTTCAATTGTTCATTATGAAAATGACATGGACACAGTTCATCTTCATCTCATGCAGGCAAGTGGCACGAGTTTTAGTAATATCCTTGTGGATGAGACACTTATGTGGGCTGGCTGCTTTGCAGACAGATGTAGAAGAGCACACTTGAACACAAAGAGGGTTAAATAACTCAGAGATTTCCCAATATGGTTGATCTTTTGAGTCATCAAGGGAGATTATAGTATTTACAAAAAATGTGAATTTCAAAATATTTATACAATCATAATGAAAAGCAAAAATTCCTGAATTATCTTTCCTTATGCTCTCAGTCCTGATTCCCAGAGACAATCTTGACAGAATCACTCTGATAACCAGTTTCGGTTTCTAGTTCTTCTGATGATTGTCTCCATATCTCTAAATAATTTGTTCATACTCCTGTTACTAGAGTTATCAACTTTGAACATTTCTATTACATGACATGTAGAGTTATTTTAGTTACACCAGTATCATTAGTTCCTGCTTCATTCCAATATTTGATAGTTGTATTTTAGTGCCTTCATACTTGTTTCTGTAAATTAAAAAAAAATATATATGAAAACTATCCGGGCTCAAAACTGTCTCAACCAATCTGTGTAGTTTTTGTTTGTTTGTTTGTTTTACCTTTTTTTTTACATTCAGTTTTCCTATCGCAAGATCAGAATTAGTGAATCTGAATTATTGAAGAATAGGCTTAAAAATATGGATTTTTGCAAAACACAGTAAACAAAACTACCAAAATAATTCTGATGACTAGCCAGGTTTGGGAACTACTGGATTAAGAAAGCAAAGTCATGAGGAGGTATTGCTCAAAGAGTGCTAAATTCCTATTAGGGTGATGAAAAAAATTGGAAAGGAATAGTGGTGTTTCTTGCACAACATGATGCTTGTAATTAACGTCACTGAACTGTACAGGGAAAAATTGTTGAAGTGGCAAATGTTTTGTTAAATATATTTCACGACGAAAAAATAAAGAAATCTAAAAGTAAGAAAACGACATTAGTGGCATACTTCAAATGGAGAGCTTCAGAACTTCTGCCTTTTTTTCCTGTTATTTCTTTTTTCCAACCTATCTTACAGTATTTATATAGTTACTTCTCTCATGAATCTTATTCTCTAAATTCTACCCTGTTACATATTTTGCAATATTTTGGTTTAGGTTAAGATATTGATGCCTTCATCATATAACATAGAGATGAAATAAAACTCAAAGGAGTAACAAAACAGTAAATAGTTGGATCAATTGTTAATAAATCCCAGCAGGCCTGTGTTAAGGAGTAGTGAGATATTATTGTTGCAGAGACTTGATATTAAGGAGGTATAATATCATTATGTCTCTAGGTGGTGTAAACAGTTAATGAGATAAGCTGCTAACTAAAATATTGGAGGTGTGAATTCACACAGGGGCACCTTGGTAAAAGGGCTGGTGATCTACTTCCAAAAAAAGCATCCATTAAAAACCTTCTGGTGAGACTTCCGGCAAGATGGCGCTCTAGGCAGAAACACCACGCCATCCCTCCACAACAAAGATCCGAAAAACTAAGCCAAACAGAGAATCAACAAT
>NW_004444484.1:65115-67841 GCF_000243295.1 Trichechus manatus latirostris | reverse complement strand
ATCTTTCTCCTGTGGAGTGACTGGTGGGTTTGAACTGCTGACCTTTTGGTTAGCAGCCAAATGCTTAACTGCTGCTAAGGTGGTTTAATAATGTGTTTAGTGCCGCTGTTCTACCTCCTAGTTCACTGCAAAGTGCATGGGGCCTTAAAAGCTTGCAAGTGGCCATTTACTAAGGCACAATAGTTGGCCTCTATTCACCTGTAGCAACAGAGGGAGAGTCAGTAATAGGAGAAGGATGAGGAATGTGTGGCTAATCACCTCCATGAACAACTGCCTCCTTTGCCATGAGACCAGAAGAACTGGATAGGGCCTGCCTGCCATTAGTGGACATTTTGATCAAAGATTCTATAGAATCCTGATCAAAAGGGGGAAATCACAGAACACAATTTCAAATTCTCATGGAACACAGATTTTCTGGAGCCATGGAGTCTGGCTGAACCTCTGAAACTATTGCCCTGAGATCATTTTTACACCTTAAACCAAAAATATTCCTGAAGTCATCTTAAAACCAAACAATAGTTTACCTTAACTAGTAAAGAATGTCTACCTTGAAGATTGTGCTCTTCCAAGATCTATCTATGTGGGATCAAATGGACAACAGCAATTTGAAAGATTAGATAGCAAA
This sequence comes from Trichechus manatus latirostris, assembly GCF_000243295.1. Taxonomy (NCBI): domain Eukaryota; kingdom Metazoa; phylum Chordata; class Mammalia; order Sirenia; family Trichechidae; genus Trichechus; species Trichechus manatus. Next base: position 67,216 of record NW_004444484.1, on the reverse strand, counting down.
TTTAGGAGGCAGTGAGTTTATGTAAAAGGAAGAGGAACAACTCAGAAAAGGAGGGTGAGACTGGTTGCACAACTTAAAGAATGTAATCAGTGTCACTGAATTGTACATGTAGAAACTGTTGAACTGGTATTTTTTCTGGTATATATTCTCAACAACAACAACAAAATAAGTAAAATTGGAAAAAAAATTCCACACTTACTGAATGCCAGTAGTGTCAGTAGAGGAACATACACCATGTTCTCCCACCTTCATGAACATACACCATGTTCTCCCACCTTCACCAAAACTTTTCCAAAGTCCAGTATTAAATCCATCTTGCTGTTCTAAGGGTTGTTGTTGTTAGTTGCCAGAGTCATGAAGAACTTATATATACCTAATATATAAAACAGTAAGAAATGTTGCCTGGTCTTTTGCCACTTTTATGATTGTTGGTATGTTTGAGTCCAGTGATCCACGGGGAATGTGTATAAAATACAACTTATGGAGGTGAGATTTTTCAGGCCCCTACTGTTGAGCAAACAAGTGGTTTTGGGTAAGTCATGGGGAGGTGGACTGGGCTAATGTCAGGTTCCAGGGGAGTAGCATGAGGAAGAATTCCCAGTGAAGATTGAAGAGAGAGACCCAAAAGCACGTGCTCATCCAAAATCCTTGGGCCTGAACTGGAATTCTGGGTCACAGAGACTAGGCTGGAAGATTTCGTCCAAAGGCAGAAATGTAAATGAGAACGAGAATAAAGAATCAGAACAGTGGAGATGCATTAAAGCAGTTCCAAATTGGGTACAAGTGAAGATGAGCTGGTGGTTATTATAATCCCCAAGGTGTTTGTAGTTCACTAAATGCACCCTTGTGTCAGGCTCACCTAAAAATACTAGAGTGATATTGCTAAATTTAGTCAGTGACTAGACCAGACCTGTTGCCGTAGAGTCTATTCCGACTCATAGCAACCCTACAGGACAGAGTAGAACTGCTCCATACGGTTTCCAAGGAGCACCTGGTGGATTTGAACTGCCTACCTTTTGTTAGCAGCAATAGCTCTTAACCACTACTCCACCTGGGTTTACAAATTTAGTCAATAATGGCTTGAAAATAGCAACCAGAATATAATATGGCTTTCCATTTCCAACAGTTTTAGATTTCTTTTCTTTAATTTCTATTATCTTGCATTATTGCTGCAGGGGGTGTTTTAAAAGTGGAAGGAATCTGCATAGAGCACAGGGGTAATTTAAAGCAAACAAGACACTCACCCTCATTTACTTGCAGCTGTTCTTGACTCTCTTTCCTAACATGACTCTTCTCGCCCTCCTTCATTTCCACAGACCTGCTATCAGAATGAAATCTGAATGAATCCTTGTCTTCTCCGCCAATGGACAATGGTTATGCTTATGCCCGTGTTGCTGGGCAGCGCATGTTCCATCTCTCTGATGTGCACCTACATTCCTCCCTGACAATGAGCTCAAAGACAGGTTGTCAGCTGTTAGATGTCATCGTCCAAATACTTTTTTATGTTGGTTTTAGTAAAGTAGTACTGGAATAACATTGATTTTCTTTTTGAATGGAAGAACTCTATATCATGCGAGAATTCTGTACTATGCTGTTTTTTAACGTGATGAGTAAACATTTGGATTTGTTTCAAGATTTAAACTGATAAGCATCCTTTAGAAAAAAAACATTTTTAGCTTAGAAATGCCAATTAGTTTGGCTTCCCGGAATGATTTGCAAATGTAAAGCACTTCCTTTGAGTAAATGGAGGTTGTTAGGCATTAAATAAATAGTGTGGGCTGAGGTAAAAGGAGAAAACCTTGATCATTCCAGGGGAGCTTAGATCGTAGCGAACACAGCATACATAGAGATCATAGAGAACACATCATTATCAACAATCTGCTTTCTACTCATCCTCCCATTAAAATCTGGGTATGTGGGAGCAAGAGTGTCATCTAAGGAGGCCAGCTGTGTGCTTAGGCTGTGCCATTTATAGGATTCCCATGATCTAGATTCTGTTTCACAGCTTTGTAGTCTCAGCAATTTCAAGTTTTCAAGGCACACAGAGTTGATCAGATGCAGGAAGAAAAACAGATGCAAGCAAACATCAAGAGACTGGTTT
>NW_004444484.1:63838-64825 GCF_000243295.1 Trichechus manatus latirostris | reverse complement strand
TTTTCCCAGCCAGAAGTTGCATAGATAGTGAGAGGTGGTTGGTAGCCTGGTTTCAGATTGTTCTCCTAACCTTTAACACACATGCAAATCAGCACAGATGCAAATCAGCACAGAGATGTATGCTGTGAATAGTTTTCCAATGCAGTTCCCTTTTTCTGTGTTCATCAGACCAGGTGGGATGTGGTGTCCAAACTAGTTGTCATTTTAAGGTTATCTCTGGCATAGTGATTTGAAAACAACACATTCACTGGTAAAGAAAACACTATTATGTAAATTCAATTCTGTTCAGTTCATTTCAATTCAATTTCTCATTCATTGAACATGTACTATGTGCTTAATTTATATACACTTGATATATATCATTTCTTATAATCCTAACAATAACCTGATAGTCTTCTTTTGATATATGAACAATTTAGGCTCAGTTGTCTTAGTTAATTTCCTCCAAGTCTCACAGGTTGGTTTGCAAAGTGGTGAAGAGAAGAACCCGGTTCTAATCAAGCTGCTGCCACTCAATGCCTCATTGAAGCTGGTGATTTATAACCTTGGATATAGTATCCCGACCACACAGAAGTGTCATCAAGACAGAAGGTGATTATTCATAGAAAGTGCTTTTTAAACATTATGCAGCTGTTCTCAGAAAAAATGGCTGAATAAAAATGGTACTGCCACTTTTGCCTCTTGAAAATCATTCAAAAACAAGAAGAATGAGGAAAAGGAACTCAAACTTTATCTTCAACAATACTAGGACACATCCATAACCCTGAGACACAATATATGAGGAAAGGCTATCAAGTAATGTTTTAGCAAGATTGTGGGTAAGTGCTGAAGTCTGTAGCTCCAGATCTCAGACAGGGCAGGACAAAGCAAGGGAGCCCTGTGTTCACAGGAAGCAGTGAGGCAGGCCAAGAGAGAAAGCCTCTACCTTGTGAGTTGTGCTCAATGCTGTGGGCTAAGGAACTCAAATGTTCACACAGCCACCTGTCC
>NW_004444484.1:62257-63296 GCF_000243295.1 Trichechus manatus latirostris | reverse complement strand
TGTGTGGACTCAAACTTCCAACCTTTCTGTTACCAGCCAAGCCAGTTAAGCATTTGCACTACCCACGGGCTCCCAGAGTATCACTAACAGTGGTAAATTTTAGGAGACAAGAAGTTAATGTCTATAAAAACAAAGCTAGAACATAGGGATGTAGGACTTTGGCCAAAATTAGATGATTCTTCCCAGATATGAACTAATGCAAAAGGAGATTTTTACCAATTTGCAGGAACAAGATTGGGCATTCCTTCTTTTAAGACAGCAAATTATAAAGACCTGACTGTCAAAACTTAATAAAACAAATATATAACATAGGAAAGGATCAAATGGATTATAAGTAAAGGCCTGGGCTTTAGTGAGTACCCAATGCCAAATGATGATAGTTAACCAAAGTATTAAGTAACATAGAAGGCATGGTGAATCAAACCAGCTGATTGCAAATTTGTTAACATGAACTTTAGAGAATTAAAAGATTAGAACATTATATTATATATAGCAATTATGTCTGTATACAAAAAGGCATATTGTATACAGATACAATATCATCTAGCCAATGGATGAAAAAAATTGGTTAAACTACGGTTGGACAAAACAAAATGAAATACATAACCCAGTGTAGGAGTTACCAAATGGACCAGAATAAAACAAACAAAACTAGCAAATAATGATTTTGATGTGAAGGGAAATTCTCAAATACACCTATAAGTAATTTCGAAAGGGGAAGAAAAATTATCACACATGGTACTCCTATTAGACATATAATTAACCTGTATTAGTTTTACACACATAACATGCATGTTTTACATTTTTTTGCCAACTTTGACCTCCCTCCACCCAGGTTTTTTAGTAAGGGCACTATGCTAATGTTTTTACAGCAATATGTTAAAAAAATTAGCATAGTGCACTTAGGAAAATATTTTGCTGAGTGAGGGCGTGGTTGGCAAAAAATGTACTATGTCCATCTTTTGCATAAAAATATGGTAATCACATATGACAATATGTTATGACCTGATCTTTAGACAAACTCACTGCTGTCAAGTCA
>NW_004444484.1:59837-60771 GCF_000243295.1 Trichechus manatus latirostris | reverse complement strand
ATGGAGTCTATGGGAGTCTCTACAGAAGGACATCTCTTTGGTCAGCTTGGTACTTGCAGGATGCTAGCACCCTGGACCTGAGAGGGAGGCTGCTGCCCACCAGCAAAGGCAGAAGCTGCCTTTGAAGTCAAAGTGGCCCTGTGGGCTGGAGCCCATCTACCTCTGCCCCTCACACCCAAAGAAGCCATTTCCAACTCTCTGGAGGCCCTGGCCTCACTGGCTAGCAGCTGCTAACTGAGCAGGGTTCTCCATTGTAGAAATAGGTCATCATCTAATTTTGTCATTGGCCTTGACACACTCCGGCACTACATCTGGCATGTACTGGCAGCCAGCTCCTCCAAATTGACTCAATGGCAATGGGTTTTTTGTCCTCCTACACATCAATGGTGACCAGGGAGAGGTTGAGCACATCAGTACTGGCCACATCCACCGAACTACCCCAGATGTTGTACTGAGGGTCATAAGCCCGGCTCACCACGGCCACTAGAGGGCTGATACTGAGTCTGTTCATCATTTGGAAGTTGTCAAGGAGTGCTTGTTGATGTACTTCATTTGGTCCATCAGCTTCATGGTGGAGTGGACCAGAGCTTTGATATGTGTCTTGATCACCTTGTTGCAGTGGAATCCTTGGGGCTCCAGGTAGTCATGTAGGTGCTGCTAGTGGTCTTGGTATTTTCTGGCTGCCCAAATGAATCTTCACTGATGATCTCCTGGAAATCTGCAATTATCTCCTTGAGCAGCCTCAAGTACTCAATGCCCTTATTGTTGACCTCTAAAGATGTATTTTTAATAACTTTATTAAAATGTAATTTACATACCACAAGGTTTATCCACTTAAAGTGTACAATTCACTCGTTTTAAGCATATTTACAATGTATACAGTCATCTCATAATCTAATTTTAGAACATCTTTATCATTCCAAAAAGAAACCTC
>NW_004444484.1:25789-31665 GCF_000243295.1 Trichechus manatus latirostris | reverse complement strand
TACTCTGATCTATGGGGTCACTATGAGTCGGAAGTGACTTGTGTGCCATGAAGTCGATTTTGACTCAGAGCAACCCTATAGGACAAACTAGCTCTGTCCCATAGGGTTTTCTAGGCTAAAATCTAGCAGATTGCGGGGTCTTTTCTCCTGCAGAGCAGCTGGCGGGTTCAACCTGCCAACCTTGTGGTTAGCAGCCCAGAGCTTAACCACTGTACCACCAGGGCTCCTTGTATCATATGTACTGTATGTTGATAGAGAATTTTACTCTTTTTTACTCTGGTATTGTTGATTAATATAAAAAATGAACAAGAGTTGTTCTATCTTATCAAGATTCTGCTGCCATCTGATGCTTGCTTGAAGGCTCTGGTGTGTGATATAAACAAGAATTTATACTTTAACAAAAGACAACCTCAGAGCCCTGCGGTAAGATCTAAACCAGGGGCTGTGAACTACTGGTACTTCAAAGAACAGAACTTGGGATAAAGGAATCCAAAGATATCTTGCTTAGAAAATTTTATTGTATAAGTAGACTCAAACAAGTTTGGCCACTTGATTTCGAAAAAGGTAAAACATTAATTCACTGGAGGAAGGACAGACTTTTCAACAGATGGTGCTGGAACAACTGGACATAAACAGACAAATAAATAAATAAATAAACCTCAGCCTAATCCTCACATCTTATAAAATTTTGAATCAAAATGAATCACAGGTCTAAATGTAAAATATGGAACTTTGATTTTTTTAGAGGAGAAAATATTCATTACCTAGGTTTAATCTAAGAGTTCTTAGATGTGACACCAAGAACATAACCCATAAAAGTAAAAATAGATAAACTAGACTTCATCAAAATTAAAAATGTGTGCTTTGTGAAAGACTCTGTAAAAAAATGCAAAGGCAAGCCACACACTGGAAGAAATTATTTAAAAACCTCATACAAGACAAAGGACTCATATTCAGAATGTATAAATAACACTCTAAATTTAACAGTAGGGAAACAAAAATCCAATTAGAACATTTGTCAAAAAACCCTGCAATGACACTTCACCAAAAAGATATATTGATGGTAAACAAACACACAAAAAGATGTTTAATAAATAACATTGGCCGTTAGGGATATGCAACTGAAATCCACAATGAGATACCACTGTGCATATGTTAAAATATATGTATGTATACACACACACCAAATGCTGAGGAGAATGCAGAGAAACCGAATCTCTCATGCATTGCCAGTGAGACTATGTCTTAGGCTGTGTTCTCTAGAGAAACAAACCCAGTGAACTGTATATATATATTTAAACAGATTTATCTCAAAGAAATGGCTCACGTGGTTGTACAGCCTGGTAAGTCCCAAATCCATGGGTCACGCGTCAGGCTGGAGGCTTCTCCTGACTCATGTGATTGCAGCGGCTGACAAACCCAAATCAGCAGGTCAGATTACAGGCTGCTTGCCCATGGGGCTGTGGAGGCTGATGAATCAGGTCAGACAGCAGGCTGCTAACTTAAGTTCCAAGAACCTGAGGTCAGATGATGATGAGCCAGATGCAGGACCAGAGCAGGAGAGAGTTTTTGCCAGAGCATCCATATATACTGGATGCAGATCATACCTTCAAGGGAACTCCCACACATCAGATACTTGAGTAAGACGGCGAGTTGAGTCATGCCCCTACACTAATCCTGTTTCATTAACATATAAAGGTTTAGGATTTACAACACACAAAATGGAGACCAATTACATAATCTTGGGAATCATGGCTTAGCTAAGTTAACACATAACATTAACCATCACAGACTATAATATGGTATATTATAATATGCCACTCAGGTAGTTTCTTATAACACCAAACTAAGCTAAACTTGTATAAGAAAGCGATCACACTCCTGGGCATTTATCTTAGAGGAATGAAGCTTATGTTCACTTAAAAATCTTTTTATGAGAGTTTATAGCAGCTTTTTGTAATAGTTAAAAACTGAAAACCACCCAAATGCCTTTCAACAGGTGAATGGGTAAACAAATAGTGGTACCTCCATATAATGAAATACCACTCAGCAATAAAAAGAACATGCTATTGATACACTCAGCAACGTTTATGGGTCTCAAGGGCATTATTCTAAGTGAGAAAAACCAATCTCAAAAGGTTATGTACGTACTGTATGATTCAATTCATATAACATTCTCAAAATGATAAAAATGTTGAGATGGAGACCAAATCAGTGGTTTTCAGGGTTTGGGGAAGGAAGAAGAGATGATCCAATCATAAAAGGGGAGTACTAGCAGGAGGTTAATTTCTTTGTTGTAATGGAATGGTGTTGTGTCTTGATTGTGATGGTGGTTACATTAATATATACACATATATACACTTACATAGGTGTATATATATATAGTAGTTTTATATAAATATGTATATATACCTACAAAAAAATGACTGCATGCAAAAACGGTAAAACTCTGAGTAAAGGTGTGTAGTCTAGTTAATTGTACCATGTCAATGTCAATTTCCTAGTTCTGATAATGTACTATATTTTTGTAAAGTGTCATCATTGGGTGATGAGTTCACAGGATATCTTTTTTACTATTTTTCATCTTTTTGTGAGTCTACAATCATTTCTAACTAAAAAATTTAAAAAAGAGGAAAAAATCATATAAAAATTTTAATGGTATTTACTTCTAGTGAGATGACTTCAGTGGTAAGATAGAGAGGTTGGTCTATGTCTTAGTTACCTAGTACAAAAATACCAGAAGTAAGTAACTTTAAAGAATAGAAATTTATTTTTCTCACAGTTCTGGAGGCTCAAAGTCCAAATCAGTGTCTTGGCTGTGTCAATTCTTTGGATATGCCTTGGTATTCCTTGGTTCCTTGGTGTTCTTTGGGTTGTAGTCAATACCACATGGTATCTATCTTCCCCTATGTGTGTGCGTTTTATCTCTGTGTCCATTCTGCTCTTTTTATAACTCAGAAGTGATTTAGAACCCACTCTACTGGGTTATGGTCTAATTAGTATAACAAAGAAAACCCAATTTCTAAATAGCATCATACTGATGGGTATGTTGTTGTTGTTAGGTGCCGTCAAGTCAATTCCAATCCATAGCAGCCCTATGTACAACAGAACGAAACACTCTGTAGTCCTGTGCTATCCTCACAATCGTTGCTATATTTGAGCCCATTGTTGCAGCCACTGTGTCAGTCCATCTCATTAAGGGTCGTCCTCTTTTTCACTGACCCTCTACTTTACCTAGCATGAGTTCTTTCTCCAGGGACTGGTCCCTCCTGATAACATGTCCAAAGTACGTGAGACGAAGTCTTTGCTTTTAAGGAGCATTCTGGCTGAACTTCTTCCAAGATAGCTTTTTTGTTCTTCTGGCAGTCCGTGGTATATTCAATATTCTTCGCCAACACCATAATTCAATTGATAGGCATTAAAAAACAAAAACATGTTGCTGTTGAGTCAATTTCAACTCATAGCCACCCTATAAGACAGAAGAGAACTGCCCCATAGGGTTTCCAAGGAGCTGCTGGTGGATTTGAACTGTTGACTTTTGGTTAGCAGCCAACCGAGCTCTTAACCATTTCACCACCAGGGCTCCTTGACAGGTATAGGGGCCAGGATTTTAATACATATTTTGAGGAGACACAATTCAACCCATGACAATATACAACTCTTAATACTTCTGTACTGTTTGAATCTTTCACCATAAAAATGAATTGGTGAAGAATGATAGAATGCTTACTGTCAATTATAAACAAATATATTGTAATTCTGGTGCATAAACCAGTGTGTTTGAGATTAATTTCCAGAAATTTATTTTATGAATTCAAGCTCTCTATCTGACTCATTAGTTCATTTTAGAGAAATTTAGGAAAAAAAAATTAAACTTCCCCCCGAGTTAGATGATCTTCTAGACAGTGTCAGAATTCAGCAGGTAAAATTATCTCAGTTGAGGACAGGTATGAAAAGAGGCTTTCCCTCTGAAACCTTGCGATTGCAGTCCATCAGTCACACAGCTGAGTTTTATTCTCCCTTTTCATTGCCAAACAGTTCTTCTTCCTCCCCAGAGTGAATTCTTCTCAAAAGCGATACTTTCAAGCTGTTCCTGAATAACTAATAGGAAAAGCAAGCTGAGAGAAGTGAGTCCTTTGATATCGCTATTTACTTATTTATTTAGACATGATTACTAGAGCTTAGAGTCAGGGATTTTTAAGGCTTCCCAATACTTATTTTACATAAAGCTCGTTTTAGTTTTAAAATAATAACACATCTCTATATATCTGGATCCTTGCACAAAATAATTTCGAACCAAATGCAAGTGAAATGCGTTTCTGCATGTTTTACTGGCCTGGAACAGAGATATACCTGGTATCAGTAAGGAAAAGTTCAGAGGAAGCAGACTGAGATCTAAGATGAGAGTGGATAAAATCACTTTCTTGCCTCCGCCATATACTATACTTAAAATAACAATAATTATTCAAGAAAGATTAACCCTCATTCAGTAATGAGGACCCAGCATGGGACCAATGTATAGATACTTTAAACAGAGCATAGTTAAACAAACAGGATTCACTGTCCTGTTTGTTTAACTATGCTCTTGAGTTACAGACTTTAGTTAAAGACTTTTTTAAGTGTTTAAACGTTTTAGTTTCCTATAATAAGATGGACAAAGTAAAATAGAACCCCCACTTCAGCATCTAGTAATTCCAAATACTATAGAACATGCTGTGGTTTTCAAGAAATGGCGGCTGATAAGGAACAAAAAAAACAAACAAACACCAAACCGACTGCCTTCCAGTCGATTTCGACTCATAGCGACCCTATAGAACAGAGTAGAACTGCCCCATAGAAATGTCCATATGCCAGAAAAGCCACAGCATCGCTGCAGGTGATAGGTTCAAGGGCTGGCATGTGGTGTTTAACGCCATGACAGGTCAGAAGATAAGGTTATCACCTTCAGTATGCATTAGATATTAAATGAGATTCTCAAATATATGTACAGTAGGAGTTCTAGAAGAAAAGAAAATGGAGAAAGGGGATAAGCAACATTCAAGGGATGATTTTTCACATCTGAAAAATCATGCATCTTGACAAAATATAGTAAGTGCTTAATAGGATTCGCTTTTAAAAAAAAAAAAAAGGAATCTACACTTATAAACATCATAGTGAACCAAAGGCCCAGTACAGGCATTGAAAATTATTAAAAAAAAAAAAAATGTTAAAAGAACTAGTGGAACACAAAACCAATAAAAATCTCAAAAGCAATCAAAATTAGATGATTGTATATGTTCCAAAGGAAAATAATGCCAGGGAATAATAGAATCATATTTTCAAAGTACTGAGGCAAAATAACTTGTCTCAGCATCTGTGCACACCTAAAATATGATTCAAGAGTGGGAAAGGAACAAAGTCATTTTACATTTTGAAAATGTTTACAATTCCATTCACAGACTATGCAAGATACTCTCTACGGCATTGAGCATTAATTCCCAACGCTTTCTTTATTCCTGTCTGTGTAAGTGTCTGGAAAGATCAAAAGTACTTTTTAAGAATCCCTTGCAGCTTCGATTCTGGATGTAATATACACTCCTCCAACAAGATATACACTCAGCTGAGGACTGCAAGGAAGGAGAGAATGGAGAGATATCTGCCTGCCTTGAGGCATCAGATCTATCAGGCATAAATGCCTGCAGGGGCCAGACTCCACAGTCCACCCTTTGCCACAAGCTCCCTGTTGTGTGGAGTGTTTGCGTGGATAACAACGGAAGCATCCGTTTCCTGACATCTAGATAGCAGTTTCAGCAGTATGCTCTTGAAAATAAAGACAGCCTATATCCTCATTATAACTTTTAAAGATTCTGGACCAACAGTATGCTGTTGTTGTTGTT
>NW_004444484.1:22447-24807 GCF_000243295.1 Trichechus manatus latirostris | reverse complement strand
GGAATTCCCATTCCTTGCAATGTTATCCATAATTTGTTATGATCCACACAGTCAAATGCCTTTGCATAGTCAATAAAACACAGTTAAACATCTTTCTGGTATTCTCTCCTTTCAGCCAGGATCCATCTGACATCAGCAATAATATCCCTGGTTCCATGTCCTCTCCTGAATTCGGCTTGAATTTCTGGCAGTTCCCTGTCGATATACTGCTGCAGCTGCTTTTGAATGTTCTGCAAAATTTTACTTGAGTGTGATATTAATGATATTGTTCGATAATTTCCACATTTGGTTGGATCACCTTTCTTTGGAATGAGCCACAAATATTGATCTCTTCCAGCTGGTTGGCCAGGTAGCTGTCTTCCCAATTTCTTGGCATAAGATGAGTGAACACTTCCAGTGCTGCATGCATTTACTGAAACATCTCAACTGGTATTGCGTCAGTTACTGGAGTCTTGTTTTTTGCCAGGGCCTTCAATGCAGCTTGGACTTCTTCCTTAAGTACCATTGGTTCCTGATCATATGCTACCTCCTGTTTCATACCAACAGTACGCATATCCTAAATTATGTTACTGTCGGATATCAGAGTTCGGCAATACACGGGAAGTGGTACTGAGAGCGACAAGCAAATTATAAGTGATTTGAATAGTAGGAAGGATGAAAATCACTCCTAACTATCTTAACACAACGTTAGAGAATTAATTTTGGTCACATTTTTCTCATCTTGTTTAACAACCACCACAACAAAAATAACTACTTAACAGTATGTAATTAAGCTGAAATGCACACCAGGGTAGCATCTCAAAGCTTGGGCCTTATACTAGGCTGGTGTACCTGAGATCACGATATCATCTGGATTTACATTCTGTGATTTCAATGGCTCCAGTACATCATTTTATAAAGCTACATTGTCAATTTGCAGATTTCATTATTCTCCTGTCAAAGTAATTTGTGTTATTTCTATCTGCTGAAAATGAAAATTGGAAGTATGTCTTTCTTTTGAACTTCTGAGACATAACTATCATTCTTAAGTTGCCTGAGGATGCTTATGAAAGGTGACATATCACAAAATTATAAACTGAGTAGGAAGATCATAAAAATGAAAACAGTACTGCTCCTTCTCCTTTATCCTATATATCTTCCTTCAGCTATTTCACTCAAAATAGGAAAAAAACCTCTTGGGATGAAAAGGCAGATTGTACCTCTTTTCACTGCAGAATTTTCACTGCAAAATTGTATGCTATCAATTCTTCTCAGGATTGCTGTCATTTCTTTTTGCTGAAATGGACACCACAGACCAACTGTAATCAGCATTCACAATCTCCAGTCGAGGAAAGATTCACTTCTGGAAAATCACTACCATTATTTCAACATCATATCACGTTTGCCACAGAATTACCAAAGAGCAAGTTTTTATCCAGATTTCGTTCTTTGCCCTCTTCCATGGTCCCTTTTCTAAACTATCTTTACTCTAACCTAGGATACAGGACACAGTGGAACCACCAGAGAATAATTTCCCACTAACTTCTTACATGAGGTCTAGGAGATCAATCCATTGTTAGGATACTAGAGGTATCTTTAAGATTAGAAGTCATTTTGTGTGTGTGTATGCCCTCCTTGTTTCAATTTGATTAAGACTAGGAGCTGCTGAGATAGATCTGGCTTCTTCTTTGGAGAAAAGTCAGCTCTGGAAAGCTGAGGGTTGAGAAAAAGCAAATCAAGGAGGGAGGTAGGAGCAGAGATTTACAGCAATATTTGTGAATAATTCATTATATGATAGTCCTTCATTAGGTAATGTTATAAACAGTATTTCACTGAGCCTCACCATAATGTTTAAAATGGATATTATCCCAATTTTTTATTTGAAAAGTCCTGAAGAAGTTTATGAACTTGTCCAGGTAACTTATGAGCCTGGGATCTTAACTTAGGTTTGCCCATCTTGGTCTATAATAAATAATAATAAAATCTCCAGGTATGTAGACCCAGTATTTGCCAAATCCTGTGATAGGCATGTCTAATATATTATATCAGGAAATCATCTCTAGTCACAAAACAAGACACAAAAATTTAGAAAACTTAAGTAACTTGTCAAACAAACACAACAACAAAAACAGCCACTAAACAGGACGCACTTAAGCTGCAGGACAAACTAGGCTAGTGTCCCAAAACTCACGCCATCTGATTTCACTCAGCTACTGAGGTTGGCTCTGGCCTTGACGTGTGCTTATGTCTTGAGGAATATTATGTCAGGGGTTCTGAGGTTAAATGTCATCTCTTAAAACATGGATTAGGACTATACCTTTCTTTTTATTGTTCTCTATTCAAATTCGCAGTAGAAAAGTAGGCAAAATGAAGGAAAACAC
>NW_004444484.1:20518-21479 GCF_000243295.1 Trichechus manatus latirostris | reverse complement strand
TCAGGTGATTTTATTATGAAGTCAGGGTGAAACCAGTGAGCAGACAAAAGAGCAGGAACTCCTCATTCAAGGGCATTGTACTTATTTAGTACAGAGCTGAGACAACGTTGAAAATCCTGAAAGAATACAGAGATCTCCAAGGGACTATATAAACGTATCTGAAAGGTGACAAACTTCCATGGGAATAGGAGCTGGTATTAAAGTTGTATTATAGAATTATGCTTCCCAGGGCAGGGGACGTCCAAGAGCTGTAGCAAAGAAGGGATCTCACTGGTCCTTTTAGATACTTTGTGAGTAATGTATTTGACAGACAGTTAAGTAAAATAATGTAGCTAAATTAAAGAAATAATGAGGGACAACACTAATTAGTATATTAAAGGTTCTTGGAAACCTGTTGAATTTAATTGAATCCAAGATTTTCTACTCTTCTTTGACACTAAAAAGTTTTTTTCTTCATAATCTGTATTATGGGGATGTCTTGGCCTAAAACATACTGTAAAAACTTCTTTCATTTTCTAGAGCAAGGAGCTACTGACACAATAGCCTCCAGATCCATATCAGCCCCTCTTTGCAGAAGAGTTGAGAGGGCCTTATGTGGGTAGCACCGTTACCAGGTCCTGAAAGTACTTATGATTGAAGGAAGCTTCCTGTAATTACGGGACCAGGATATGGGAAGCAACACCTCTATCCTCAAAAGTGCTTCCCACTAGGAAGAAGTTATGGTTTCTGAAGTAATTCCTATGTATTCTCACCAAATACCACCCTAGATTACTACCATTTAATACTGTGGTAGGGATGACTAACATCATATTCAGTTCTCTCTCCTCCTGGGAACCCAGGAAGACCTCTGAGGCCTCTTCCCAGATATTAGAGGTGGTGTTTATAGTTCTGTCAAAAATGTTGTCAGTCAAAGTGATTTGTGTATCACATTCAGAGACAGTTAAAAGCAAAGGTAAGTCTT
>NW_004444484.1:8976-16532 GCF_000243295.1 Trichechus manatus latirostris | reverse complement strand
ACATATGCTTAGGTCAATTAACTGGGATGTCCCGTGAAATCATGACCCTAAACCTCCAAACCAAGAAACCAAATCCCATGAGGTTTTTTGTTGTACATAAACAGCCTCAGAAGCTATTTTTTTTGTCATTGTTGTAAATATATATATATCACACTTTTGCCAATTCAACTTTTTACAGGTGTACGACTTATTGACAGCAATTATGATAATCAGCTTTGCAAACTTATCCTTAAATAATTCGGTATTTCCATCACCATTAACCTCCCTTTCCCCCTCCCTCCCTCCCCTGGTAACCACTAATAAACTTTGTGTCTATACATTTGCCTTTTCTTATCTTTTTATATAAGGGAGGTTATACAGTATTTGTCCTTTTGTCATTGACTTATTTCACTCAGCATAATGTTTTCTAGCTCCATCCATACTGTAGCATGTATCAAGACTTCAATTCTCCTACAAAGTAGTATTCCATTGTATGTGTGCACCACATTTTGTTTATCCATTCATCTGTTGATGGGTATTTATGTTGTTTCCACGTTTCAGTTATTGTGAATAGTGTTGTAATGAACATCGGTGTACAAGTCTCTCTTTGAGTCTCTACTTTCTAGTCTTTTGGGTATATACCTAGAAGTGGAATTACTGGGTCATATGGTAGTTCTATTTTTAGTTTCTGGAGAACTACCACACTGTTTTCCACAACATTTTACATTCTCACCAGCAATGGGTAAGTGTTCTAATTTCCCCACATCCTCACCAACGTTCATTATTTTCTGTTTGTTTGTTTTCATCTTAGCCATCCTAGTGGGAGTGAAATGGTATCTCCTTGTAGTTTTGATTGGCATCTCTCTGATGGCTAATGATACTGAAGCATCTTTTCAGGTGTTTGGTGTCCATTTAAATGCCCTCTTTGGTGAAACGTCTATTCAAGTCCTTTGCCCATTTTATGACTGGATTATTTGTCTTTTTGTTCTTAATTGTCAAAGTTTTATATATATTTTGTTTATTAGATCTTTGTAGGATATATGGTTTCCAAAGATATTCTCCCAGTCAGTAGCTTGCCTTTTCACTTTTTTGGTAAAGTTTTTTGATGAACAAGAGTTTTTAATTTTTAGTAAACCTGTACTTCAGAGAAGAAAATAATCTGACAAATAATGTTTTTCAGTATCTATTACTTCTAATTATTAGAGTAAATGCACACCAAATACCGTTTAAATGTAATTTACCTGCAGTGTAACTCAACAACAAAAGGTTACTGACTTTAAGATACAGTCATCTGTCAGTTTATCTGAAATAAAATGTGCCAATAAATCATTAATTTCCAATAAGGAGCAGACATTTCTCTCTTGTTCAAATGTATTTGTGGAATTCAGGAAGGAACATAATGAATTGTTAGTTACAAAGTTCAAGGAATGGTCAAAAGGACAAAAAAAGGCAATTTATGTCAGATATTTTGAAAATACATGATATCCCAGTTAGACAGACTTCACATCTGAGAAAAAGCACAGAAATAATTCTAGCTTCTAGAAGTCAGGTTTTTGAATGAAAATCTAAATTTAGAATGATCCTGTTAATCATTATTTCAATCTGATAGGGGAGTTTTAGCTCTTAACCCCTTTTCTAATACAAAAATTATTTATGAATACTGAATTAAATAATCATATATAGAGGAGCTTCTGCTACTTGAGGATCTTCCTCCCATACACTTTCTAACATCTGCAGGAGGTTGACAGAGCAGAGCCCTGCTGAGTGCTCTGGGTCTGCTTGGGCATCACCCCTCTTAATCTTCCAATACCTGCACTCAACACACCTGATTATTGCTATTTTCATATTAGAAAACTGGTATCCAAACTCAAGTGACTCTGGAAGACATTCAAAACTGCATTTTACAAAGCAATGTCATGATTCATACATAATTTTATAAACATTTAGAGTACAGGGCAAAGCAGAGTAACTTGCATTTAAGATTGTAAGAACTGGACTTTAGTTTCAGTTTCCCATTGACTGGATCAGTCATTTTCAACCTGGTATGCTACTCTCCTTAGAGATAATCAAGGATTTTCCATGAGAGCACAGAATCATGGGGTAATATTAAAGGAATCCAACTCCAGGACCTTAACCATTGATGGTCAAGAAGTTATGATGGTTTCTGATATACTGGGAATATTGATCATTTTGCAGTCAGGTAAGATTTCTTAGCTTTCACTGTGATTAATGCTGGTTTGAATGAGGTTTCCACAGCCAACTTATGACTGCCTGAAAATGTCATGCTAATTTATATTTTTATCAAAATTTTCAGCTCTCCTTATATTAAGAAGTTTAACTTTAGAGATGTGATGATTTGGGAATAAATGATGTCCTGAGGGTGATGATTGCATATTACTATTTAACAGTAAGCTCCCTTTAATGTCCTTCAGAGTTACATATAAATGTACAATTGTTGGAGGAAAGAAAAGGCAGATTCACTGAGCAAAAATTGTTGTCACTCTTATGCTTAACTCTACTATACAAACTCAGTGCATTTTGACATGGGCCAAGATACTATTCAAGTTAAGAAAAGACCTGAAGAGCTACTGTGGGTTTTTGACACTTTATTCAACATAATTGGTTTAAATTATGAATTTAAATATATGATTATATAATGAATATACGATTATGTAATGAAATACATGACTTGCAGATGGATGACCCACAGATGAGTCCAGTCATTCCCAAATAAAAACTCCTTATATCAGTGAAGCATTATTGATGAGATTATGTAATGCAAATAGCTAGAAACGCATCTGGTGAAAAGATAATGAAATTTTCAAAATTTTAGATACATTTATTGCAATTGATGTGGGCTTTGATCAGGAGCTGTGCTAAAGAATCTCTATATATGGAGTCACTGCAATTTTTAGAAACAAGAGCAGCCTTATTGCTTTTATCCACACTTTAAATCCTATTTATTGGGTGAACACTCTTATTCATGAACAATTGCTTGTTGCCAAAGTGTTACATTCTGATTTGCATGAAGAATTGGACATTTCCCTAAACATACTAAACCAAAGATATTAAACTTGTGATTTTTTAAAGTGATGTGTGAGGCCATGGGATCAACTTATAGCTCCCTATCATGGTGTGAGGAAACCCTGGTGGTGTAATGGTTAAGTGTTATGGCTGCTAACCAAAAAGTCGGCAGTTTGAATCCACCAGGCGCTCCTTGGAAACTCTGTGGGGCAGTTCTACTCTGTTCTATAGTGTCGCTAAGAGTTAGAATCGACTCGACGGCAATGGGTTTGGTTTTTTTTATCATGGTGTGAAATGACTGTCACGGGAACACAGATTGATATGTTTATATGCGTGGAAAACAGTGAGACTTCTTTTCTAAAACAAAGTTAAGCTCAATCAGGCTGATTGTTTTGTCCAAAAGGTCAGATTTTGTTAATTATGTCAGCCATCTTCCAACACTGAATGAGCTAAATCCACAGCTCCAGTATTTTAACAAAAAATATAACCAGAGATAGAAAAGCAGCCTCTGGCATAAAAAAACCAAAAACTAAACCCGTTGCCGTCGAGTCAATCCCAACTCGTAGCAACTGAATTGGTATTGTCATTTAGGCCTTGGTCTTGGCGATTTCACAGACAAGGCCACTCTGTGACCAGGATAGGGCCAAACAAAAACAAAACGACTCTGTAATCCTGTCTGAACAGACGAAAACATAAACATGGTCCCAATCATAAATATGACCCAACATCCTCCAACCCTGGTAAATATAAGTGACTGCTGCTTGTTTATAATCAGAGCTTTAACTAAGATTCATTTCTTCCACCTTAGAGATTTATTAAGAAAGACAATCCTATATAGAACTGTCCCCATTTCCTATCTCTCTGGTCGATCTGTGATCTGCTTGTCTAGTGTCTTGAGAACTGTTTGTCTATAAGAGAAAAACTCTGTAGAGAGAAGAAAGTCACAGGTCTGATAAGTTTGTCATTGAGTTGGCCCTAGGGACTAATGAGTTCAGAAGGTCTCCTCAGAGTGGTGTCCTTTGGAGAAACTTTGCACCAGGTCACCATTTTAAAGCCTTGCAAGGATGGATTCCTCAGCCTTGTTTTTGTGTCCCTGAGAATTGCATTGTTTAGCTTTATCTGCCTGGAATCAGGAGGTTTTGTCTATCTCCTCATCATCGACGATCTACCTTTGGACAAGCTGTGGATACATGAAGTTGCACAGTACAATCCTAACAAACCGTTCTGTTCACTTGGGGTCTTCTCTTCCAAGCTAAATCCCTTCTTCTTCTTTTCCTAATATATGCTGCCTTCTTCTTTTCCTAATATATGCTAATTTGTATGCTTATCTCTTTAACTGACACAAGTTCACCAAGAACAATTTTGAATTGCAGTAGAGTTTTGGGGAATTTTGGCCATGAATGAGATAGGTTGTTCACTTGAGAGATACCTTAGAACAAAAAGTAAAGAACAATTCAGGAGGAGATTGTCTTGTTTGTCTACAACAGATACCATTGTGTTTAATACAGGAGGCACCCCCCTCCTATATTTCTGTTCTTCAAAGATTAGTAAGGCCTGGCTTTTTAATCGATGACTCGGTAAAATTTTCAGGAGTCCAAGTTATGTCAATACCAGCTATACATCACAGGTTTTTTTTGTGTGTGTGTATCAAAATTTATTTTTCTACATCTAAACATTCTTCCCTCTCCTTGGCAAAGGAAATGTTGTTAGACTTTTGCAGTGATAATGTTGTATTTGTCTTCATTTTTTTTTCTTTTCTATTCTCCTTCCTCTCTTTTTACTTCTTTTTGGTAACTTTAAAGATTAACTCACCAAAAGACAAATCACTCAGTTTTTATGTGTGTACCATTGCAATACATAATCCAGACAGTTATCTAAAGAAAAATTATTAACCTGTTCTTCTTTTTGGGGACCCTGAAAATTATATTTACAAATAGTCTTTGTTATTATAGCTATGTGATAAGAAAAGGTTTTAGTTCTAATATAAAAGATAAGCTATAGGCATAATTCAGCATCTTTAAAAATTAGTATAATATGCTCATACAATATTTTGCCTTGTATAAGACCAAGGTTAATTTCTTCTTGATTTAAACTTTCTAAAATTCCTACATTGGTTTTATGAGGTAGCCATTTTTTCTACAACTTGTTAAAATTAAAAATGATATGTACATAATTGTATGCAACTAAGTGGAATAATAATAGATGCATTTTAAAGGGTTTAATTATATGACATTCTCGTAATGCTTCAAATCGTAAAGATTTAATGTTAGTTAAAATGTAATTTCCAGAGTCTTAACTAAACTTTCAGACCTTTGACAAATGATTAAGTTAATTAATAAGTGATCTTTGGAAGCCTGGACATTTTCTAAATAAGAAAAAGCTACAAAGCACTGGCAACTAAACATAATTTTAATTTACCCTTATTTCTTAAAATGACAGTAGATGAACCAAATATAAAATGCCACATTGTTATCTATTAGCAGTTCTTCAAGGTCACTCTTGGGTTCCTGCCACATGGAACCTTCAGTATGACTTTTCATGTTGTCTTGACTTCTTCCATTTCTTCTTTCTAAATCCTGTTTTAAAAGGGACCCCCTGATTAGGTCAGCCACACTCAAGAAGAAAAGATTATACAGGATGTGCACACCAAGGGGCCAGAATCTTGGGGGCATCTTAGAAGCCCACCTACCCCAACACAGAGACTGGTACAATAACTCTCTACAAAAGTTGATTTCCAGATTCTAGATTCACAAACTTTTCCTGTTCTTGAAAGGTCTGAACAGGTACTGACTCAATGACATGACAAAATATCAGAGTTTTATTGCTTATTTCAGTTTTTCATAACATCCATTAGCAAGACATATTCATCTTGTCTAAGAGCTGCAGCAGCAAGAGCAAGATATATGGAAATTCCAGTTGATTTAGTTCTAGGATTGCCACTAATCTTAATGATTCTCCATATTGTAGACTCTTTTATTGTTAGAAAACCTTCACTGCTTTTGAGCTAGTTGCCAAACCTCCTACAACACTTTTGTTTCCCCTCTTCACATACTACCCATTCCTACAACACTTTAAATCCAGCCATCCTCCTTCACTTACCGGAAGGAGAACTCCAGGGTAGATTAACTGCTAATGAATTATCCATGCCCTGTAGAGATCCTCTAGATAGAGATTCTTTTTGCTAACCCTGATTTGTGTGTGGTGACAGTTCATGTTTAAAAGAAAAACCAAAACTTGCCAATCTATGCTGTACCACACTTACATTTACCCTTGAAATAAACACTTTTCATAAAAAGCAAATCAGTTCAGATAGTTAAATTAATTGCCTTTGCCTAGACTTTCCAACTGACAAAAAATAAAAGAACAAACATTTATACTGATAGAAAATATATGACTTTGGATTATTCTATGAATTTCCAATGCTTTAGAAACAAAGATTTCCTGACCACTATTGGAACCCCTGATGGTGGTTAAGAGTCTGGCTGCTAACCAAAAGGTCAGCAGTTCAAATCCACCAGGCGCTCCTTGAAAACCCTATGATGCAGTTGTACTCCATCCTATAGGATCGCTATAAGTCAGAACTGACTTGACTGCAACGAGTGTTTTTTTGTTTTGTTATTGGAACCCCTATAAAATGAACAGTGAATTATGAAAGTCTTGAGAGACTTTGCTATTACCTAAGGAGAAAATCATAGCAAAGATAGAGTTTAGCAATAATGCTTCATGGTAAAATTGAGACATCATATTGAACCAACATAGGTCGGTTTCAAGAGGTCTTGCTGAGGTATTGCTGAGGCAGTTCCCAATGCATGTTTCATCTGTCAAGGATACAATCACAGAAAAAATGTAAATATAGGACATACATAAGAATCAAACCTTTGAGGCCCTTTTAATCACCTCCAAATGGACTATGAATACATCCTAGTTATTGTTTATGCTTCAAGTGGATTAATTTTTTTTTGCTGAAGAGCTATAGCTATAATAATTACAAACATTAAAAAAATGCTTGATTTTATACTTCCAACTTGTTGAATTCCAAATTTTAATTGTTGATTTGCATATTTTACTGGTATTATTATCAAAGAACCCTGGGAAGATATATTTTTCCACTCAGAATCTCCACTGTCCTTACCATCCATAAACTTCAGAACACAACAAGGAGAACTAATGGAATTCAAAATCATAACTATCGAAACTCTAAAATTCTGGCAAACTTGTTTGGCTTAAACACTGCCTTTGGAAGTAAGATCAGTCCTTGCTAGGACCCACACATTATATCTTCCTGAGCTAATAACAGGTGGCCTTATGGGCTTGAAAATTACTTAAGTCCTAGATACTACTCAACAACAAACTGAGGAATCATATGACACCTCCAGTTTTATCACCAACAGGTGTAAGCGACATTTCCAGAACACCCACCAAAACAGCCTCTGGATATCCTAAAGCCTGAGATTTGTATTTCTGAAAAAGACGTCAGAGAAAATACGCCTTTGATCTCCACGGAAAAGGCCTTATCAAGTACTTCTAACAACAGACAAAGCAGTCAGAATCCA
>NW_004444484.1:5295-6806 GCF_000243295.1 Trichechus manatus latirostris | reverse complement strand
ATTATTCAGTACCTTTCTTCATCATTCCCTTTAGTGTGATTATGTGACTCATTTGTAATAGGGTTATGTTCATTTGCCACAATCTGCATTCTACCTTTCTCCCCACATCTGGGTTATATTTTAAAAAAATTATACAAGTGAAATTCACTTATTATACTATAGTTACATAGATATTTACCAATACTAGAGTGCAATGCCATGGTTTTATGTAGAACTGTATGTTCCATCAACTCAATTTTTTTCCCATGCTATACCTTTTATAGACCATCTCTCCCCAACACCCAACTGAGGTATGTCTTGACAATCTGTTCTCTAAATTATAAACAATTACTGAGATATGTTTTGACAGTCTCTACCCAAAATGATAACCAAGCTTAATCTTCTGATTCTTCAGCATTCTTTTCTATCACTTTGATCTACTTCTAATCTTGCCTATTACTACAATTTATCACTCTCTGGAACAGTGTGGTACCCCACTGGGGAGAATTCGGAAATGTCTGAAGATATTTATTATTTTCATAACTAGGAGAGTTGCTACCAGCATCTAGTGGGAAGAGGACAGGGATGCTCCTAAATATCCTATGATACATAATTTTTCCCTTTCCAGAGTGTCATGTAAATGGAATCATGTAACATGTAGTGGGACTTCTTTCACTTAAAAAAAAAAATCTGTTTAAGATTATTCTGTTTTTCTTGTCAACTGTTCATTCATTTTTATTGTTGAGTAGTATTTCATTTTATGGATGTAACACAATTTGTTTATAGATTCACCAGTTTAAGGAAATAAGAATTCTGTCCCACTTTTGCATTATGAATAAAGCTGTTATAAAAATTTTCATTAGTCTTTATGTGTGAATCTAAGTTTTCATTTCTCATGGGTAGATATCTAGGAGTGGAATTTCTGGGTCATATAGTAGGAGTAGGTTTAACGTTATAGAAAACTGTCAAAATATTTTTCAAAGTGGCACTATCATTTTAAATGTCCATTAGCAATGTATGACAGTAATAGTAGCTTAGCATCATTGTCACCACTTCATGCTGCCTTTTTTTTTTCTTTTGTTTTTTACATTTGAACAATTTGCTGTGGCATCTCATGGTGGTTTTCGTTTGTGTTTCCTTAACGTTTATTTACCACCAATATATTTTATTTTGTGGAGTCACTGTTCAGATATTTTTCTCATTGTTTTCTTATTGTTATCTTTTATACATTTTTATATATTCTGGATACAAGTCCTTTTTCAGAAGTGTGATTCAATTTTTTTTTTTCATTTTCTTAACAGTGTGTATCATAGAACATTATTTTTAATTTTATAAAATTCAATTTATCAGTTATTTCACTTATGGATTGTGTGGTGAAAATCTAAACATGTCTGACTTAACCTAAGGCCATAGAGACTTTTCTTTATGTTTTCTTCTAGAAATTATGTCTATGTATGATTTATATTTTCCACTTATGTCTATGATTCATTTTGAATTAACTTTTCATAGATGTGAAGTATAGTCAAGATTTT
>NW_004444484.1:2831-3930 GCF_000243295.1 Trichechus manatus latirostris | reverse complement strand
TAAAAACACACTCAGGGGAAAGGTAACCATTTTGAAATTAAGCTAGTGTTCTCATTCTCCACAACAAGGCATATCTTGCAAGAAAAAACGACTGCATCTGCAACTTATCTGACTAGGGGGAAAGGAAATTACCCAACTTTAGCCTTCTCTGAAGCCTTCTGTCTCACTAAGTGTAACTGCCTGAGCCGGGAATTGAACCGGATCAGGTCCAGGTACTGCTGGGCGCAGCCTGTCTCAACAGAGAAGCGGCCATGGCTGTTAAGGCTAGGTGAAAGCATTTATTTCGTTAGCCAAGAAAAGCAGCTCACCGGAACCTGCGCCACCAAGATGGCTCCCTGAAACTGGGTGGGGGTCAGCTTTTATGGGACTGTTACAGTTAGCAGAATCAGGAGGTTATACATATTCATGATTCTTTGCCGATTATTCATTGTGGTGCTAGGAATCAGCAGGAAGTGACCGACGGACCCTACGCTTCTGAAATGGGCTCGGCTATCTACCAATGATGTAAGTCCGGTGACTTTTCGTTCCTTGACATGAGTCTTTTGGTTCCTTAGCATGAGTTTTCCGATCTATCTGCGCATGCCTGGTGGTCTGGCGCCGGTTGTCCTGGGACTTGTTTGTTACCCTTATCTGCAGAATTTCCTGAAGTTAAAACAATGTAAAGAGTAAAGAAGAGTCATCCTAGACAAACAGTCCTGATCTGAAGCCCCTGGAAGCCCCAGTATAGCCTGTAGTAAAGAAATAGTCAATCTTAGTCGAACAGTTCTTATCTGAAGCCTCAAAATAGCCTGCCCCTATTTTGGAGGCAGGAATGTGGCTTAGTGACCACCTTACAAGGTAGAAGAAAAGACTGAGAAAAGTTGTGAAGGTCACAGCCCAGGGGCACTAAACACCTAAGACCTAGTTATAGGATTATAGAATGCTTCCCCTCATCCGCACTTATCCCACAGGAAGAAGACTCCTGCATAATAACAGTAGATTACAGCTGAAAGAACTATGTCAGACTATATTTAGAAGAACTTAATGGAAACCATGGTAGCATAGTGTGGTTAAGAGCTACGACTGCTAACCAAAAAGTCAGCAGTTCAAATCCATGAGG
>NW_004444484.1:0-1014 GCF_000243295.1 Trichechus manatus latirostris | reverse complement strand
TGGTATTCCTGTTAGAGTAGCACTAGATAATTAAGACAGCGTGATTAATATACTCAAGACTTTAGTGAAAAAAATGGACAATATACAAGAACAAGTGGTTACTATAAGTAGAAAGATGGGAACACTAAGAAAGACAAAAAAGAAACAAAAAACAAGGACAATGGATAGAAAATACTTGCTAATACGCTTGATATTAGTTCAACTGTATTAGTAGTCACTTTAAATGTCAGTGGTCTAAATACATCAACTAAAAGGCAGAGACTATCAAAATGAATAAAAAAATGAGACCCAACCATAAATTATCTATAAGAACCTCACTTTATAAAGGCATAGATAGATGAAAAGTAAAGAAATGGAAAAGGATATAACCATGCTAATATTAATCAAAACAAAATTGGGGTAGGAATATAAATTTCAAACAAATTAGATTTCACAGCAAGGAAAATTATTAGAGATAAAGAGGAACATTACAAAATATGATAAAGGGGTCAGTTATCTAAAAATAGCTAACAATCCTGAATGTGTATTTGCCTAAAAACAGAGTATCAAAATATCTGAGGCAAATATTGATAGAAGTTCAAGGAGAAATAGACATGTCCATTATTATAGGCCTTCAACACCGTTCTATTAATAATTGACAGATTTTGCAGAAAATGAGTAAGGACACAGTTGAACTGAACATCACCATCAATCAACTTGATACAATCGATATTTATAGAATTCGTTAAGAACAATTCATCTAATGACAGCAGAATACATATTTTTCTCAGGTTCGTAGGGGATGTTAACCAAGATAGACCATATACTGGGCAATAAAACACATATTACGTTTAAAAGATTAGAAAGGATAAAAAGTATACCCTCATAACACAATGGAATTAAACTGGAAATTAATAACAGAAAGATAGCTGAAAAACCCAAAACTATTGGGAAATTAAACAACAAAAATCTAAATAGCACATTGGTCTAAGAGGAAGTTTAAAGAAATATTAAAATAAATATTTTGAAACAAAA
>NW_004444483.1:70633-71858 GCF_000243295.1 Trichechus manatus latirostris | reverse complement strand
AGCATATTGATGGATCCTGTTTTCTTATCCATTCTGTCACTCTCCATGTCTTTATGGGTGCATTGAGTCTATTTACATTTAGTGTAAGTATTGATAGATTTGAGTTTGTTGTTGTCATTTTGTAATTCTTTTTTTGTGATGCTGACGTTTTCTTTGTTCTTCTTACTCTCCTGTGCTGAGTTACTTTTGTTCGTGGATTTTTTTTTTTCTTCATTTCTTTTGTTTTTGTAGGTTTTGTTTTTGCTGAGGTTTTATGTTTTTCCTCTTTATTTTTTAAATATTTCTATTAACTTTTTTTTTGGTTACCATGAAATTTCCCCTTATTTTTCTAAACTTGAAGCAGTCTATTATTACTTGGTATTGCCTTGATTTCCTCTCCATTAGAAGGCTCTATACCTATACAGTTTATTTTTCTGATGTTGTTGTCATTTACCTATTAACTGCTCTGATTCCGTGTTGTATTTCTTTTAGTTTTGCATAGTCCTTGAGAGTTCATTTCCTAGATTGGTATCTCGCTGGTATGATCCTGCGTCCTAGATTCTGCCTGTGAACTGAAGTTGTTTGTACTCAGATCAAAGAACTCCCTTTAATAATTCTTGTATGTTTGGATTGGTTTTTACATGTTCCCTTAATTTCTGTTTATCTGGAAATGTCCTAATTTCACCATCATATCTGAGCGAGAGTTTTGCAGGATATATTATTCTTGGCTACCAATTTTTTTCTTTCACTGTTTTATATATGTCATCACATTGCCTTTTTGCCTGCATGGTTTCTGCAGAATAATCTGAGCTTAGTCTTATTGTTTTACCTCTTTACGTGACTTCTTGTTTTTCACGAGCTGCTCTCAGGATTCTTTGTTTTTCTTTGGTTTTGCTGAGTGTTATTACGATATACCTTGGTGAATTTCTTTTGGGGTCTATCCTGTATGGGGTTCGTTAAGCTTCTTGGATGGCCAGCTTTTCATCTTTCATGATATTGGGGAAGTTTTCTGTGAGCAGTTCTTCAATGATCCTCTCTGTTTTCTGTTTTGCCTCCCTGTTCTGCAACTCTAATCACTAATAAATTTTTGCTTTTGATGGTATCCCACATAACTCTCAGGGTGCCTTCATTTTTCTCTGTTATTTTTTTCTGAGTTTTCCTCAAACAGAGTTGTATCCAAGTGTTTGTCTTCAATTCCACTGATCCTGTCTTCCACTGTTTCAGATCTGCTCCTCTGCCCTATATG
>NW_004444483.1:64552-68772 GCF_000243295.1 Trichechus manatus latirostris | reverse complement strand
GATCTTTGCTGTGGAGGGACTGCATGGTGCTTCTGCCTAGAGCACCGTTTTGCCAGAAGTCCTCCCTAAAAGATTTTTTAAAATCTACTTTTCAGTCTACTTGTCCATGATGTTAATTATAATAAAGATGTTCAGTCAAATTACTGACTTTCCAGTGACTCAGACTTGTTCCTCTCTGTGTGGTTATTTGACTAATCAGATATCATTTGTGATTATTTGTTTCATTTTATTATTTTGAAAATTGGTTTTGTAAAATTTAATTTTATCTTATAATTACCTAAAAAATTTATATAATACCAAAGTGAAATTGACAAAACAAGATATTTCAATAAACTTGATTTTGACAGGTTACATTATTTTTCTTCATGCTTCTCTTTAGGACTTCATATAAGACAAAGCTCTTTGTCTCTTTACACTATAACTTTCTAACTTTCCTCCTTTGTTGTTACTGTTAGGTGTTATGGAGTCAGTTTCAACTCACTATCCTCAATTGCAAGGAACGTTCTGGATGTATTTCTTCCAAGACAGACTTGGTCATCTTTTGGCAGTCCATGGTATGCTCAATATTCTTCACAAACAACATAATTCAAAAGTAAGAATTCTTCTGTCTTCCTTATTCATTGTCCAGCTTTGTATGCATATGAGGTGATTGAAAATATTACAGTATAGCTTGGGTCTTTTTCAGCAGATTTATCCAATGCAATATATCAGTTGATTTCCTGAATGTTGCTTCCAAGGGCATTGATTGTGGATCTAAGTAAAATGAAGTCCTTGACAACTTGGATGTTTTCACCATTTATCATGATGTCGCTTATTGGTCCAGTTGTGAGGATTTTTGTTTTCTTTATGTTGAGGTGTAATCCTTACTGAAGGCTGTAGTCTTTGATCTTTGTCAGTAAGTGCTTCAAGTCCTCTTGGCTTTCAGCAAGGATGGTTGCATCATCTGCGTAATGCAAGTTGTTAATGAGTCTTCCTCCAATCCTGATGTCCCGTTCCTCTTCATATAGTCCAGCTTCTCAGATTATTTTTCACAGCATACTGATTGAATAGGTATGGTGAAAGGACACAACCCAGACCCACACCTTTGCTGACTTTAAACCTTGAAGTATCCCCTTGTTCTGTTTAAACAACTGCCTCTTGCTCTATGTATAGGTCCCTCATGACCACATTTACGTGTTCTGGAATTCCCTTTCTTTCCAATATTATCCATAATTTCTTAAGATCCACATAGTGGAATGCCTTGGCATAGTCAATAAAACACAGGTAAACATCTTCTGGTATGACCTGCTTTCAGCCAGGATC
The DNA here is from genome assembly GCF_000243295.1 of Trichechus manatus latirostris. Classification (NCBI taxonomy): domain Eukaryota; kingdom Metazoa; phylum Chordata; class Mammalia; order Sirenia; family Trichechidae; genus Trichechus; species Trichechus manatus. Next base: position 67,470 of record NW_004444483.1, on the reverse strand, counting down.
CATCTGACATTAGCAATTATGTCCCTGGTTCCACGACCTCTTCTGAATCTGGCTTGAATTTCTGGCAGTTCCCTGTCAATATACTGCTGCAGCCGCTTTTGAATGATCATCAGCAAAATTTGACTTGTGTGTTATATTAATGATATTGTTTGATAATTTTCACATTTGGCTGGATCACCTTTCTTCAGAATGAGCATAAATATGGATTTCTTCCAGTCACATGGCCAGGCAGCTGTCTTCCAAATTTCTTGGCATAGATGAGTGAGCACTTACAACACTGAATCCATTTGTTGAAACATCTCAATAGGCATTCCATCAATTCCTGAAGCCTTGTTTCTCGCCAATGCCATCAGTGCAGCTTGGACTTCTTCCTTCAGTAGTATCAGTTCCTGATCATATGCTACCTCCTGAAATGGTTTAATGTAGACAAAATCTTTTTGGTTTAGTGACTCTGTGTATTCTTTCCATCTTCTTTTGATGCTTCCTGTGTCATTTAGTATTTTCTCCATAGACTCTTTCAGTAATTGCAACACGGGGCTTAGATTTTTTCTTCAGTTTTTCATCTTGAGAAATGCCAAGGGTGTTCTTCCTTTTTTGTTTTCTACCTCCAGGTCTTTGCACATGTCATCATAATACTTTAATTTGTGTTCTCCTGCCATCCTTTGAAATCATCTCTTCAGTGTTTTTTTACTTAATCATTTCTTCCTTTTGCTTTAGCTACTCGACATTCAAGAGCAAATTTCAGAATCTCTTCTGACATCCATTTTGGTCCTTTGTTTCTTATCTTTTTAATGACCTGTTTCTTACTTCATGTATGATGTCCTTGATGTCATTCCACAACTTACCTGGTCATTAGTGTTCAATGTGTCAAATCTATTTTTTAAATGATCTCTAAATTCAGGTGGGATATACTCAAGGTCATGCTTTGGCTCTCGTGGACTACTTCAAATTTTCTTCATTTTCCACTTGAACTTGCATATGAGAAATTAATCGTCTGTTCTGCAGTTGGCCCCTGGCCTTGTTCTGACTGATGATACTGAGCTTTTGCATCTTCTCTTTCCACAGATGCAGCCGATTTGATTCCTGTGTATTCCTTCTGGCAAGGTCCACGTGTATAGTTGTCATTTATGTTGGTGAAAAAAGGTATTTGCAATGAAGAAGTAATTGGTCTTGCAGTGTTCTATCATTCTATTTCTGGATTCGTTTCTATCACCAAGACCATATTTTCCAACTACCCATCATTCTTTGTTTCCAACTTTCACATTCCAATCTGCAGTAATTATCAATGCATCCTGATTGCATGTTCAATCAATTTCAGACCGCAGATGTTGGTAAAAATCTTCAGTTTCTTCATGTTTGGCCTCAGTGGTTGGTGCATAGATTTGAATAATAGTCTTATAAACTGGTCTTCCTTTAGGCATATGGATTTTATCCTATCACTGACAACATTTATTTTACTTGGATCACAATCAACACCCATGGAAGCAGCAGTGAAGTAATCAAAAGACACATTGCATTGGGTAAATCTGTTGCAAAAGACTTCTTAGAGTGTTAAAAAGTAAAGATGTCACCTTGAAGACTAAGGTGTGCCTGACCCAAGCCATTGTATTTTCAATTGCCTCATATGCATGTAAAAGCTGGGTGATCATTAAGGAAAACTAAAGAAGAATTGACATCTTCTAATTGTGGTGTTTGTGAAGAATTTTGAATATACCATGGATTGCCAAATAACTGACAAATCTGTCTTGGAAGATGTACAACCAGAGATGTCTGTAGAAACAAGGATTTCGAGACTATGTCTCACATACTTTGTACATGTTATCAGGATGGATCAGTTCTCAGAGGAGGACATCATGTTTGATAAAGTAGAGCACCAGTGAAAAGAAGGAAGATGGTCAAAAAGATGGATCAACACGATGTCTGCAACCATGAGCTCCAGCATAACAACAATTGTGAGGGTGGCGCAGGACTGGGTAGTGTTTCATTCTGTTGTACATAGGGTCACTATTAGTCAGAATTGACTGGACAACACCTAACAACAACAGATTTCCCAAGCATATGAGATGCTTGAAAATGCAATGGCTTGGATTAGGCACACCTTGGTCTTCAAAATGACATCTTTTCTGTTTAACACTTTAAAGGGATCTTTTGCAGCAAATTTACCAAATGCAATATGTCATTTGATTTCTTGGCTGCTACTTCCATGGATGTTGATTACATATCCAAGCAAAATGAAATCCCTGACAATTTCATTCTTTTCTCTGTTTATCTTGATGTTGTTTAGCAGACCATTTGTGAGAATTTCTATTTTCTTTGTGGTATAATGAGTCTGTGTATTCTGTCCATCTTCTTTTGCTGCTTCCTGAGTCATTCAATACTTTGCCCATAGAATCCTTCAAAATTGCAATGTGAGGCTTACATTTTTTCTTCAGTTCTTTCAGCTTGGGAAATGCAGACCATGTTCTTCCATTTTGGTTTCTAACTCTAGGTGTTTGCACATTTCATTATAATACTTTACTATCTTCTTGAGCAGCCCTTTGAAATCTTCTGTTCTGCTATTTAAGTTCGTTTCTTCCATTTGATTAACTGCTTTACTTTCAAAAGCAAATTTCAGACTTTCTTCTGACTTCCATTTTGCTCTTTTCTTTCTGTCTTTTTAATGATCTTTTGCTTTTTTTTGTTTGTTAGTGCCCCTTTCTTCCCATATAAAGTTAATGCTTGTTTATTTTTTATTTTTTTAGAACTGCAGGGAAGTTCTCTTCTGTCAAGTTTCTGTCTGTTTTTCTTATGAGCATCAATGCTTTTTTTTTTTTTTTTTTTTTTAAAACAAGTAATTTAATCCTCAATTTGGACTAAAGTTCAAACTACAGATATTCCCAAAGTGGAGCCAACATAGTGCTTGCTAAAAGCACCATGAC
>NW_004444483.1:56883-64452 GCF_000243295.1 Trichechus manatus latirostris | reverse complement strand
CTTCTGTCAAGTTTCTGTCTGTTTTTCTTATGAGCTTTTTTTTTTTTTTTTTTTTTAACCATAAAACAAGTAACTTAATCCTCAATTAGGACTAAAGTTCAAACTACAGATATTCCCAAAGTGGAGCCAACATAGTGCTTGCTAAAAGCACCATGACATCCTTCTGCAGCAAAGACTAGAAAGCTAAGTAAAACAGATACAAGCATCAGTTCTGAAGCCCTAAGCAACAAATGAAGTGATAAAAAACTCAGTCAATCACTGAATGGAATAAAAAACTGACAGAGAACAGGGAACGATGAGAGCTACTTAGTGGAGCTCCCCTACAAGCTAACACAGCACAGATTCGCCATCTTGAACCTCAGCCACCAAGGACTGTGGGCAGGGAGTATTGGAAGGCAACTTCATTGAACTCTGAATAGGAGAAAACCCATGGTGACTAGGGAAACACATTTTCACACCTCCCACCCTTCTGCCTTGTACAAAGCCTCTGCTGCTTGCCAATGGGCCGCAGTCACTCAGCTGGACAGATACTAGCTCACTGTCACACAGGTCCACTCTGCCCTCAACAATTAGTTCCCCTAGCACAATTTTTGTTTTTGTTGTTAGTTTTTTTAGGTTTTTTTGTTTGTTTGTTTATTCGTTTCTTCTCTCTTTCTCTCTCCCTTCCTTTCTTTCCTTTCTCTCACCTATCTAGACCCGTGCACTGTCCACACCCTTTCTTGATGGGTTATGTTGCATCACTTGGCTAGAAAGTCACTGGCACACAACCTTTCAAGGTCAGTACTGCCACACCATCCAGCTCCTTTTTTACCATATTATTACTATTCTGTTTTGGTTTTTATTTCTTCTCACTCTATCCCTACCTTCTTTTTATGGCTCCGGCCCACAAAACCGTATGTGCCTTTCCCATCCCCTCTTGATGGGCGTTGGTACACTGTCTGGCTAGAGAACCACCAACACAGGACCTCCGCAGTCCAGTGCCACATCCACCAGCCAGATCCCTCAGCACCATATATTTTTGTTTGTTTCTTCTCTCTCTCTCCCTTCCTTCCTTTCCTGTCTCCTGCCCACCTAGCCCATGTGCCATCTCTGCCCTTTTTTGAAAGGACGTGACACATCACTAGGCTAAACATTCACCGGCCGACAGCCTTCCTAGGTCTGAGCTGCCCCGACAGGCTGTCTCCATCAGTGCTGTATTTTTTTAGGTTGTTTGTGTTGATCTTTTTCATTCTCTTTCTTCTCTCTCTCTCACCCATTCTTCTTTTCCTTTCTCCCACTCACCAAGCTGGGTATGCCACCCTTGCCCCTTCTCAAAGTTCCATGCTGCACTGCTTGAATTGAGAGCCACTGGCACTTGGTCTCCCCGAGTCTGTGCCACTGTCACTGGCTGACTCTTTCACAAACATTTTGTTATTGTTGTTCCTTCCCTTCCCTCTCTCTTTGTTGCTTGCTATCCTTTCTCCCACACACCGAGCCCTCTTCACTGTCCTTTCTTCTTGAAGGGCCTATATGCTCTCCTTTGCTAGAGAGTCACTAGCACACAGCTTCCCTAAGTCTGCGTGGCCCACAGGTCAGCTACCTCAGTAGTATATTTTTTAATTATCTTTCCCCTCTCCCTTTTCCTTCTACCTACCACCGAGGCCCTGCACTGCCTCTGACCCTTCCTGAGGGGATGTGCTGAGCCACCTGGTGAGACAGATACCAGCTCGCCACTACCCCGATTTCACCCCACCCCTAAAGGTTGACTCCTTCAGCACCATATGTTTTTGTAGATGATGTTGCTTTTAGTTGTTTCTTTTCTTACTTTCCCTTCATTCTTTTACATTCTCCCTCCCACCTAGCCCTGTACACCACTCAAGTCCCTTCTTGACCGGCCAAGCCACACCACTCAGCTACAGCACCAACAGCACATGGCCAAACCAGGTCTATCCCACCACCACTGGCTCAGTCTTACCTCGCCACCATTTTATTTAGTTTTTTTTTTCTTTTTCCCTGCATTTTTTTTCCTTTTACTGTGCTGTTTTTTTCACTCCTGTTTCTCTCTTCTTTCTCTTCTTTCTCTCACCCACTTAGCTCCACGTATCACATCCTTTACCTTCCCTGTTCCGTATTTGTAGCTTGCTTCTTTCTCTATTTAGGAAACAGTAGCTCTTTTGTGTAAAAGGTTTACACAAAATCTCAGCTACTACTTTGCAATGTTCATATGAAGAGAACACTTCCCACAACTGAAAGTGAAAGCAAACATACAAACCTACTGTCATCAGGAATAACATCACATTAATTCTAAAAGTAATATAAATCTTTTATATACTGAGGAAAATACTAGCACCAGAGAATTATCACACAACAGCAACATTATATATCATTTATGCCATTGGCCTCTTATGTACAACGTGTAAAATTTTCCTCATCTGTTGCTGACATCACCACTCTATTGGGACAAGTTCTCAAATGCTTACTTCCAGCTTTGGTGAGGCTATTAGCCTATGTGGAAAAAGGACCAGAAAGCTGCAAAACATTTACTGTCCAATAATACAAATCAAATAACAGAAAGGTCAAAGTTCCTTATGAAGAAGGAATATACTGATGCTCTTAATTTATATATCTCTGAAGAATCCACTATCAACACACATGGAAACAGCAATCAAGAAATCCAACCACATATTGCATTGGGCGAATCTGCTGGAAAAGAACTCTTTAAAATGTGGAAGAGCAAAGCTGTCAGTTTGAGGACTGAGGTGAGCCTGACCCAAGCCATGGTATTTTCAGTCTCCTCATAAACATTTGAAAACTGGACAATGAATAGAGAAGACTGAAGAAGAATTGATGCCTTTGAATTATGGTCTTGTAAAATAATACTGAATATGCCATGGATCTCCAGAAGAGTTAACCAGTATGTCTTGGAATAAATATTATCGGAGTGCTCCTTGGAAGCAAGGATGGTGATACTTCATCTCATGTACTTTGGACATGTTACCAGGAAGGACCAGTTCCTGGAGAAGGACGTCATGCTTGGTAGGATAAAGGAGTCAGTGAAAAAGAGAAAGACCCTCAGTGAGATGAACTGTTACAGTGGTTGCAACAATGGGCTCAGACATAGCAAAGACTACGAGGATGGCACAGAACTGGGCAGTGTTTCCTTCTGTTATGCATAAGGCTCTATGAGTCAGAACCGACTTGACAGCACCTAACAAAACAGCTGCAGGGATATCTTTATGTTCACTTGTATTTTTAGGCCATCAAGATTAAGTGGTAAAAGAGCAGGTCAGAAACTTGTAATATAAGCACTACTCTTCCATACAATTAAAATAATAGCCAACACACAAAATATTAAGCACAAGTAGAATTCTCCTTAGAGGCCACGGAGGATGAGGAAATTTTGTTATGCTTACTTTCTATATGTCATAAGGAAAGATCAATTGCTAGAAAAGGACGTCGTGTTTGATAACGTAGAGAGTCAACGAAAATAAATGAAACCCTCCATGAGATGGAGTGACATGTGGTTGCAACAATGTATTCAAAATTACCAAAAATTATGATAATGGTGCAGGAAAAGGCAATGCTTTGTTTTGTAACACATAAGGTCATCCTGAGTTAGAGCTTCAAACTCAGGCAGTCTGACATCCAAGCCAGTGATGTTAATTACTCTTTGGGCTCTAGGCATGTAAGAATGTCACTGAGACCTCAAGACACCAACCCAACTTACCACATTTATGGAAATCCTTGCAACATTTAAAACCCTCAGATTCCATACTGACATAGACTCTTGTTGAGTTAACGCCCTCCCAGACCATTTCTCCAATACCTTTCTCTCTTCTCACTCTTTCCTGTGCATATGTTGCATTCTTAACTCTACTACAAGGCATTCCTCCAGGGCACAAAAGCCATGGTAACTCATTATCTCTCCAGGAGAGATAGGCAGTAAGGTTTAGGCATCTCAGAACATGTTTATGGTAGTGGTGATTTTGACAAAGGGGTGATGATAATGGTGATGAAGATTAGGATGAGTGAGCAATAGCAGCGCCAGTTCTACAATGAGAGAAGTAGAGGGACCAGGAATGTAAAACTGCTTCTGTTTCTGCACAGAGATGTCACACCAGTTGGAATAAGGACTTTCATTTTATCTTGTCCTTCTATAGGTGCAGTCTTGGAGTTAGCAGAAGACCCTACAGGTGACATGGAAGCAAAGACAAGGAAATCATTCAATAGAGGATGAGTTTTCCAACATCTCCCACTCTTACTCTAGTCTCCCATGTTTGGTGGTTCCTGCAGTCCTGGGGACCACTAGGCCAGGGTGACCATCCAAACAGGTGGGGTAGAAAGCCACTTGAAGGCATCTTTTCTTCTCACCCATTTGATCTTTTCTACTTGAATGTCCCCATAGTCTCAAGAGGTGGGGGAGATGGTGATATGTACATTTCTAGGTAGAGATAACATCATGTAGCCCCAGGGGCCCAGATCCACTACTGATGCCTGTCAGTGTTGCAATAGGGTGGGGGAGATTTCAGAAGAGGTAGCCCAAACTGTGGAAACTGTTTCCCAGAAAACCACCATGGCTCGAGCTCTTGGGTGGCTGCTGCTGCTACTCTTCTGTTCCTGTGCTCAGAGTTTTCTCTGGAGACAGACTCGAGGTGCTTCATCGAGCAAAGAGAAGCTCCCACCTGAGGGCTGGTTCAGGCAAAAGTTGGACCATTTTAGCAAAAATGATTCACGTTTATGGCAACAGGTAAAAAGTAATGACAAGGGCAGACAATGATAGTTTGCGGATGGTGTGAACTTGAGGTCTTGAGAAGGGTGCTGCAGAAGCCTGGGAGTTATAGAAGAGAAGGGAAGGTTTTCAGTCCCTGCCTGGTGCAAATGGTTAAGTGTTGAACTACTAACATGAAAAGTTGGTGGTTTGAATTCAGCTAGAGGCACCTTAGAAGAAATATCTGGTGATCTGCTTCTGAAAGGTCACAGTCTTGAAAGCTCTATGGAGCACAGATCTACTCCGACACTGATGGGCTCACCATGAGTCAGAACTGACTTGATGATAACCACTTTGTTTTTTTGGTTTCAGGACATTTCACTGAGCTACCATGTCATTCTTGGCTGAACCATTTAATCCTGAAGGGATATTTTCAGTTATTATTTCTGTTTGTTTGCTTTTGAGGTTACATAAATTTTCCATAAATTCGTTGCTGAAAGTATAAGATTGATCAAATTTAGTTTCTTTTTTTTTTTTTTAAGGACCAATTTGAATTGTTTCAGGACACTCTCTATGTGTGTACTACTTTTTTTTTTTTTTTTTTGTGAAAGCAGGGGAGCAAGTCTGCTTCATAAATGTAATTTCTTTCATGTAGAGATATGAAATGCCTGAATTGTTTTTTTATTATTCTTATTATGGTAGAAATTGTTGATGCTCACTGCTTAGATCTATTAATTCATATTGAAGCTTGCAAAATTATAATAATTTTTTTCATTCATCATTTATTACCTGAAATATATGTATAAAAGAAATTCCTATCATCTATTATTTGGTTACAACGTAACACAATTTGTACTGGGAAGACAGTATAAATGGTTGATTCATTTTCTTTATTTACCAGATTTTAAAAGGACATTAACGATAATAGATTTAGAAAACTACACAATCACTCATTTCCTTTACCTTATATTACACCACAGCAGTCTCAGAATAACAATACCAACACTGCCACCAATAACGTAATTGCTAATTTTTTTTTATTTTTTATTTGCATCCTATTTGTCCATAAGGTTGATTCTACTCAGGATATACTGTAAAATCACTGGCTTTAAGTCACTCAGAGTTGTTCCTCTCTGTGCAGTTATTTGCTAATCAGATGCCATTTGTGTCTATTTGTTTCATTTTATTATTTTTAAAATTGGTATTGTAAAATTTAATTTTGTTTTATAATTACTTAATGTATTTATATGTTTCCAAAAGAAGATATTTCAATAAACTCAATTTTGACTGTTTATGCGGACGAAGACTCATTAACAACCTACAGAAGGCACAAGATTGTTTACTGAAAGCAAAGAGGACTTGAAGCATTTTGCTGATAAAGATCAAAGACTACAGCCTTCAGAACGGATTACACCTCAACATAAAGAAAATAAAAATCCTCATAACAAGGCAAATAAGGAACATCATGATAAACAGAGAAAAGATTGAAGTTGTCAAAGGATTTCATTTTATAAGGATGCACAATCATTGCCCATGGATGCAGCAGTTAAGAAATCAAAGGACATATTGCACGGTGCAAATGTGCTGCAAAAAACTTCTTTAAAGTATTAAAAAGCAAAGGTGTAACTTTAAGGACTAAGGTGCATCTGACATAAGCTGTGGTGTTTTCCATTGCCTAATACGGGTGTGAAAGCTGGGCAATGAATAAGAATGACCGAAGAAGAATTGATGCCTTTGAAATAACTGTTGGTGAAGAATATTGAATATAGAATGGACAGCCAGAAGAACAATCAAATTTGTCTTGGAACATGCAGAGCCAGAAGGCACTTTAGAAGCAAGGATGGGGAGAATTTATCCCAGGTACCTTGGACATGATATCAGGAGGCACAAGTCCCTGGAGAAGGACATGATGCTTAGTAGAGGATCAGTGAAAAAGAGGGAGACCCTCAGTGAGATGGATTGACACAGTGGCTGCAACAATAGACTCAATCATCATAATGACAATGAGGATGATGCAGGACCAGGTAGTGTTTTGTTCTCTGGTACATGGGGTCACTAGGAGTCAGAACCAACTCGATGGCACCTAACAACAACAACAAAACTTTATTATTCCTAGTTCATCTCTTTATGATTTATAAAAAATAAAGCCCTTCTCTTTGCACTATAACTTTCCACCTTTGCTTCTCTATTTTTGCTAGTGAGAGTATAGACATTTGTTTCTATTTTGTTTGTAATTTATTTTATGTACTTTGCTGTGGTTGAGAGTATACACAGCCAAACATACTCCAGTTCAACTGTTTTAACATTTGCATTTCAGTGACATTGATTCCAATCTCTGAATTGTGCAACCACTATCACCCTCCTTTTCTGATCTATTCCTCCTCCATTAACTTAAATCCACTAAGCTTCCTATCTAATCTTTTGAGTTTCTTCTGTCAGTTTGATTCCATGTACATAGATATTGAAAGGGCATAATGCTCAAGGCAGATATACTTAACTATTTAAGCTAAACTGTTGTTTGGTTTTAAGAAGACTTCCTGGGATATTTTTGGTTTGAGGTTTAAGGATTATCTCAGGGAAAAAAATTCAAGAGTTTATCCAACCTCTATGAATACAGAAATTCTAGATTCCTTAAGAATTTGAAATTCTGTTCTGAATTTTCTAGCTTTGGATCAGTATATGTTTCTAATTTTCATATTTTGTAACATTTCATTTGATTCAATAACCATAACCTCTAGGTTGTTTTAGGCTTAGTGTTGTATATAAAGAGATAATTTTTTCACTCCCAATCCCTTTGTCACAATAGATTATTAAAGAAGTATTTATAATAATTATATTCTGTGAATTTTAATACTTGTGTGATATCTGAAGGGCTAGGTATG
>NW_004444483.1:54387-56188 GCF_000243295.1 Trichechus manatus latirostris | reverse complement strand
TGTTTTTTCTCGTTAAGTGTTCTGATCCCTTGTATATAGAGTCGATTTTTCTTTCAGTTCTGCAATTCTTAGGAAAATCTTTGGTTACAGTTATTCACTGCTTGCCAATACCATTTTTCTAGCTACATAAGCTATTCTTTTGCCTAGACTGTTGGTTAATAGACACTGTCATACATACCAGGTAGAAACGAAGAAATCTTATAACCTTTTTAGGGATGAATTTAACAATATTTAGTAAAATTACATCCTCTTTCAAGAATCTGTCTCAAGGATACGCTACCAAAACAGTGAAAAGATATATGCACATACCATTTATTGTAGCAACACTTAGACTATGTACACATGGAAAATAAATCCAATGTTCATTAATAGAAAACTTGTTTAATTAATAAGGTATATCCACACTTACAAAAATATATAGTTGTAAAAGAGAATGAGGACCATTTCAACATCTTAATATACTGCTGTGTAATGATCTCCAAGGTAGATATTGTGTGAAAATAGCAGGTGAGCATATTAATAACAGGCAGAAAAATAATATATATGTACATATATATATCAAAAAGTAATGACAGAATAGATTAAAAATTAATAAAATGGGTTACATATCATGAGAGTAAGGCAAAAAGTTTAGGAAATAAAATTAGTCCCAGGTTTTTTTTTTTTTTGAAAATAAATTGCTTTGCAGGTTTAGATTTGGAACCATGTAAATATTTCAAATAAAACAGTGATTTAAAATTGAAAATAAAATGATACAAAAGGAGCTAATTGTCTACTAAGTCTGTGACTTAACTAGAGATAATTATCTTAAGTTTACAGAGTGCTCACTACTTTGAATTTATATCTCTTTTTTTAATTGTAATTTTATATAAAGGTACATGGAGCAAATTAATCTATCATTAAACAATAAATACACATATTGTTTTGTGACATTGGTTGCAACCGCCATGACATGTCAACATTCTCCCCTTCTTGAACTTAGGATCCCCATTACCAGCTTTCCTGTCCCCTGCTGACTTCTTGTCCTTGTTCCTGGGCTGTTGTGTCCATTTAGACTCTTTTGTTTTATGAGTCTGTCTAATCTTTGGCTGAATGGTGAAATCTCAGAAGTGACTTCAAAACTGAGTTAGAATGGAGTCGGTGGGCCATAGTCTCTGAGTATCTCTAGTCTCTACCAGACCAGTAAATCTAGTCTTTTTTATTTTTATTTTTTTAAATGTATGTATGTGTGTGTTAGAACTCTGTTGTACAGTTTTCTTCAGCTCTGTCCAGGACCCTTTTTTGTGATCCTTGTCAGAGCAGTCGGTGGTGACAGCTGGGCACCATCTAGTTGTGCTGGACTCAGTCAGGAGGAGTCTGTGGTACTTGTGGTCCAATAGTCCTTTAGACTAATCTTTATCTTATGTTTTTGCTTTTTCTTTCTGTGTTGCTCCACACAGGGTGAGAGCAGTGGAGTATATTAGATGGCCGATCACAAGCTTTTTAGACCCCAGACTCTACTTATCATAGAAGGATGTAGAACATTTTCTTTATAAACTATGTTATGAGGAATTGGGCTAGATGTTCCCTTAGACTATGGTCCCCATAGCCCTCATCCCAGGAATGTGATCTCTCATAGAGTTTGAATGTGTCCATGGAGTTCTATGGAGGACTTGAAGCACTTACTGAAAAAGATCAAAGACCAAAGCCTTCAGTACAGATTACACCACAACATAAACAAAACAAAAATGCTCACAAATGGACCAATAAGCAACATCATGATAAATGAAGAAGAGATGGAAGTTGTCAAGGATTTCATTTT
>NW_004444483.1:47109-52944 GCF_000243295.1 Trichechus manatus latirostris | reverse complement strand
CCATATGTTACTTTCTTTTTTTGATGCTCTTCCTTTTATTGTAGTCCTGGTGATGCAGTGGTTAAAAGCTTAGTTGCTAACCAAAAGATCAGCAGTTTGAATCTACCATGTGTTCCTTGGATACCAAATGGGACAGTTCTACTATGTCTTATAGGGACACTATGAGTTGGAATTGACTCGACAGCAATGGATTAGGTTTGGTTTAGTGTCTTCCTGTTATTAATATCTACTTTTATTCTGTTGTGATCAGAGTAAATACTTTGTATTACCTTAATGTTTTGGATTTTGTTGCGGGTTCTTTTGTGGCCTAAGATTTGGTCTCTTCTGGAAAATGTTCCATGTGGGTTGGAAAACAATGTGTACTTTGCAGCTGTGGATCAAGTGTTCTATATATGTCTATGAGGTCAAGTTGGTTGTTTTTGCCCTTAAATCTTCAGAATTTTTCTGAGTTGCAGTCTAGATGTTCTATCCTTTACTGAAAGTGGTGTGTTGAAGTCACCTACTATTATTGTGGAGCTGTCAATTTCTCATTTTAGTGCTGTTAGAATTTGTTTGATGTGTTTTGGAGCCCTGTCATTGGGTGTGTAGATATTTATTATGGTTATGTTTTCATGGTGGATTGTCCCTTTAATCATTGTATAATCTCCTTTGTATTTTATGGTGAATTTTGTTTTAAAGTCTGTTTTATCTGAGATTAGTATTGCTACTGCTGCTCTTTTTTGGTACCTGTTTGCTTGATATATTTATTTCCATCCTTTGATTTTTAGTAGTTTTATGTCTTTCTTTCCAGGGTGTGTGTTTTTTAGACAGAATATTAATGAGTCCTTTTTTTTTTATCCATTCTATCACTATTTGTCTCTTTATGGGTGCATTTAGTCCATTTACCTTCAGTGTGATTATTGATAGGTGTGAGCTTATTGCTGTCATTTTGTCGTGCTTTTCTTGTGGTGCTGACATTTCTTTTATTCCTCTTACTCTCTTGTGCTGAATTTTTTTTTTTTTTGCTATTATTTTTGTTTGTTTGTTTCTTTCATTTTTGTAGACTTTGTGTTTAATGAGACATTATGTTTTTCTTCTTTATTTTGATGAATAGGTTTGTTAACTTTCTACGTTGTTACCTTGAAATTTTCTCTTATCTTTCTAAGTTTGAACCAGTTTTTTATTACTTGTTATGGCCTTGAATTCCTCTCCATTTGGAAGTCCTATACCGACCATTTATTCCCTCTTTTATTGTTCTGATGTTGCTATCATTTACAGATTAACAGCTCTGGTTCCCTGTTGTAAATATTTCAGTTTTGTTTTATCCTTCAGAATTTGTTACCTAGGTTGGTAGCTGGCTGATGCGGTCTTGCATCCTAGATTGAGGCTGTTGTCTGATGTTGTTAGTTCTCTAACCAAACAAGTCCCTTTAATAATTCTTGTAAGTTTGGTTTGTTTTTCACAGGTTTGCTTAAGTTCTGTTTATCTGGATATGTCCTAATTTTGCCATCATATTTGAGTGAGAGTTTTGTACCAGATATTATTCTTGGTTGGCATTTTTTTTTCTTACAATGTTTTATATATGTCATCCTATTACCTTCTTGCATGCATGGTAATCAGAGCTTAGTCTTATTGTTTCCCCTCTGTATGTGACTTTTCATTTTTCTCGAGCTGCTTTCAGGATTCTTTCTTTGTCTTTGGTTTTTGCGAGTGTCATTATGATATGTCTTGGTGATTTTCTTTTGGAGTCTATACTGTATGATTTTTGTTGAGCTTCTCAGATGGTCACCTTTTCATCTTGCATGATATTAGGGAAGTTTTATGACACCAAATCTTCAATAACCCTCTCTGTGTTTTGTTTTCTCCCTCTTTTCTGTAACTCTGACCACACACAGATTTTTGCTTTTGATTGTATAGCATAATGTTATCAGTGTTTCTTCATTTTTCTTCACTCTTTCCTCTGATTTTTCCTCAAAATAAAGTAGCATCCAAGGATCTGTCTTCAATTTTGCTGATCTTGTCTTTCATTGTTTCAAATTTGCCCCTAAAACTCTCTATGGCACTGTCCACTTCTGAAATGTTGTTGTTTAACTTCTGAATTTCTAATTTCCTTTTTTGTATGATTTCTAGTTGCTTGTTTATTTTCACATTTTGTTCCTGTATCATTTTTTTTTAATTCTTCTATTTTTTTCTCTGTCTTTTCCATAATTTCGTCTGTCTTTTCAATGATTTTGTCTATTTTCTTTATTTTGCTTTATCTCTTGGAAAGCCCTGAATATTAAAGTTTTGAATTCCCTATCAGGTGGTTTCAGTGTCTTTTCTTCTACCAGAAGAAGATCATCAGTTGTTTTATTTTGGACTCTTTTTGGAGCTATACTGTCCTTTTTTTTTTTTTATGTTTTGATATTATCTCTTGTCTTTGGGACATTCAGGAATTATTTTCTTTGTTCATTGATTGTAGATTTGTTTGTTTTTTTTAATTCCTGCTTTTTGTTTTATCTTGTTACATCTGGGTAGTTGAGCTGGGCATTCTTTGTTGTTTGCTCGTCTCTGGGCATCATAATTTTCAGCACCTTGTCCAGGTCCGCACAACTGGTTGTTCAGCTGTGATCCAGCTGGGTAGATCCAATTGAGGGGTAGAGGTGGGGATGGGTCATTTCCAGCCCTTTCTGGGTTCAACAGGGTTGGGACTTAGTGCAGGGCAATTTCTGGTAGTTTGCAGTTGTGCCACTAAGGGTTGTGGCTCTCAATATGAGGTGCAGTGAGGCAGGAGGGAAAACTAAGCATGCAATATGTAGAGCTAAGTGGGTTTGGGAAAGAAGATAGAGAAACAGAAGCCAAAAATAAAAAAATATTGCTGAGGGAGCCTGCAGGTTACGTCGTGTTGACCTAGGGAAACTGTGTGCCAGTGGCCTTCTAGCCAGGCAGAGTGGTACAGCCCATCAAGAAGCGACAGAACTAGCACAAACAACCAGGTGGATGAGAGAAAGGAAAGGAAGGGAGAGAAAGATTAGAAACCAAAAAAAGAAAAAAGAAAAAAAAAAAAGTTACACACAGCCAAGTGATTAGGAGAAAGAAAAAGAAGGAAGTTTGATAGAGGTTTAAAAAAAGACAGAAACAGAGAAAGAAAAATGCTACAAGCAGCTAGGAAATGAAGAGAAGGGAAAGGAAGGAATGCAGAAAGAGACAAGAAAGTGAGAAGAAAATGCCCCAAGTGAGCCCACCAGTGTGATGGCGTAGAATGGGGAAGCTGTGTGCCAGTGGTTCCCAGATGAGCAGTGTGGCAGAACACGTCAAAAAGTGGCGGAGACAGCACACAGACCCAGTTGGTCAGAGAAAGTAAGGAAGGATGAGAGACAAAAGAAAATGAGAACGAAAAAGAAAGCAAAATGCCCAAAGGGAGTCCACCAGCAAGGCTGCTCAGACTGGTGAGGTCACGTGCCTGTGGCTTCCCAGCCAAGCAAGGTGGCACAGCCTGTCAAAAAGCTGTAGAGACAGCACATGTAACCAGGTGGTCAGGAGAAAGGAAACAAAGGTAGAGAGAGACAAGAGGCGCCCCCACCCTTGAAAAAAAGCCCTGCCGGAGCCTATCATCATGGTGGCATGGGCTGGGAAAGTGGCTCTCCAGTCGACCAATCCACTATAGCCCAGCAAGATGGAGTGGAGATGCCACATGGCACTAGATATGCAGTAGAAAGTAAATAAAGGAGGTGAGAGAGAGAGAAGAAACAAAAAGAAGCAAAAAACAACAGCAACAAAATGACACTGAAGAATCCGGCTGGAGGGCAGGGTGAATCCATGCAGCAAGGAGCTGGGGTCTATCTGGCTGAGAGACTGTAGCCCAGTGGAAAGTGGTGGAGGCTGTGCAGAGGAGAGAAAAGTGGGAGGTGGGAAAGCGTGTATCCCTGGTTAGCAGTTGTTCTGTCTCCTGCTGAAAGCTCCATGAAGTTGCCTTCCAGTAATCCTTGTCCATGGATCTCTGTGGCTGAGGTGTCCCAGATGGAGAGTCCATGCTGCATTACCTGTTATGGGACCTCTGCTCCATAGCTCTCCTCATTCTCTGTTAGATACTTATTCCATTCAGTGCTTGTTTGAGTTCTTTATCCCTTCACTTGACGCTTAGGGTTTCAGGATTGATGTTTGTCTCTTCTGTCTTTGGGCCTTTGCTGTAGAGGGATGATATGGTGCTTCTGCCTATAGTACTATGTTGGCTCTGCCCTGCTGACTTTATATCTCTTGTGGAATAAATCCTAAGGACGCATACACACACAAAGAATTGTAAAGAAATCGGATTTCAATAATCATACTATCATTTTTTTAAATTGTGTTTTAGAGGAAACTTTTCACAGCCAATTAGTGTCTCATTCAAAATTTTATGCACAAATTATTTTGTGACGTTAGTTTCAATTCCCACAATGTGTCAGCACTCTCTGCCTTTCTACCTTGGCTTCCCTTTCTAACTCAGAACTGAAGCCACTCATATTATTTCTCTTAATATTGTTGTTGTTTCTGTATGCCATCCTGTTGATTCCATCTCATAGCAACGACAAAGAACAAAGTAGAACTGTCCCTCAGTGTTTCCTAGGCTGTAATATTTAGGAGAAGGAGTCCTGGTGGTGCAGTGTTTAAGGCTAGGCTTCAAACCAAAAGGTCAAACCAAAAGGTCAGCGGTTCGAATGCAGAAGGAAATCCCTGGGAGAAAGATGTGGCAGTCTGCTTTCATTAATCCCCAGGGGCAGTTGGTTGGTTTGAACCGTTGATCTTCCATTTAGCAGCAGAGCACTTAAGCATGGCAGCATGAGAGTTTCTTTTAATATTGGTATTGTTATTCTAATGTGTGTGTATTACTATATACTATTTGCATAAAGCAAATAAATAATTATGTTAATGTTGTTAGGAGCTGAAACTTTCAGAGTGAAAGAAAATAGTTACAAGTGTAAAATCAAACAAGAATCTCACATTCTCAATTAAAATTTAAAATATTAGCATGAAATGTAAACAAATAGTAGTGAAAGTTACATATTGTGAGGGCCATTTACACCACTGGATTGTGCACTTGAAAATGGCTGAAATTGCCAGTTTGGTGTTGGGTCTCTTTTACCACCAAAAGCAAAAATAAATTTGTCCAGTGTGTAAGCACAGTGACTTGAGCAATGTTATTGATTTAGACGTGATCTCAGGACCATAACCCAAATCTGACAAAGCAAAATATGCTGCCACCCAGTTATCAGAAACCACAAACAATTTGCAAGGTCTGGTGAATTAGTGACTTAAA
Organism: Trichechus manatus latirostris; assembly: GCF_000243295.1. Taxonomy (NCBI): domain Eukaryota; kingdom Metazoa; phylum Chordata; class Mammalia; order Sirenia; family Trichechidae; genus Trichechus; species Trichechus manatus. Next base: position 47,690 of record NW_004444483.1, on the reverse strand, counting down.
AGAATATTTTTACTTTCACAGAGATATCTCGTTAATGATGCCTTCTACAAACCTGGAGGCCCAGTATTTCTGATGACTGAAGGGTCAAGGACTGCGGATATAAATGTGATATCAGTGACGAATACCTGGGTTATGTATGCTGAGAGACTAGGTGCCCTCTGCTTACTTCTGGAACACAGATTTTATGGACATAGCCAACCAACAGGGTAAGTTAAAGGTCTTTTTTTGTGGTTGTTCTCATTGCTGTGGCTAATCGCTCTTTTTAATTTAGGCGATGTTAATTCTAAATATGTTCTTTCAGGGAGGTGAATATTTGAAAATTCAACTGCTAAGAAGAAAATTCAACTGATAACTATAGGCAGAGGTTGGGTTAGGGGTAACGTTCTTGATAAAAAAAAGTCATATGAAAGTTCTATTAAAAAAATATATTCTTCATGTACTGTATTTTTTTTTTAATATTTTATTGTACTTCAGGTGAAGGCTTACAGAACAGACAGTTTCTCATGTAACAGTAACACACATGCTGTTTTATGACATTGGTTAACAACCCCACAACATTTTAACCCTCTAAATTCTCAACT
>NW_004444483.1:36436-39180 GCF_000243295.1 Trichechus manatus latirostris | reverse complement strand
GGCTGAGTTCTTTATCTCTTCATTTGATGTTCTAGGGTTTCAGGATTGTTGATTCTCTGTTTGGCTTAGTTTTTCGGATCTTTGTTGTGGAGGGACAGCGTGGTGCTTCTGCCTAGACCTCCATCTTGCCGGACCACCCATGTACTGTAATTTTATGTTTAGCTTTGTATTTTTCTGAACACACTTAAAAAAAAGGGCATATCAATTTTTTTTATACTCCAGTGGAATTTTATCCCATGAAAATTACTGTCCTCATGGGAAACTGCTAATCTTTTTGTTACAACAACTAAGCAAAGTAACTAGGTATTGTATTAAATTTCAGACTTAAGTGGCAGAGCAAGTAGCAAGAATATGAGAACTATTTTTTCCTCAATAGTACATTCTTGATACCTACTATTTTTTCCCAGTAGAAAAATATATTATAGCTTACTTGCTTAAAATTATAAACCATTCATTGTATGAAGTCAAGCAAATAGAATGAAGTTTTAAAAGTGCCTCAAAAAGTTCTGAAAATTCCAATTTAATATCTGAATCATTTATTATCATTAAAATAAGGAGTAAGGATTGCTTCTTATAACCCTGAGAATGTGAGTAGTGTTAGTGAAGAGATACATTTATTATTTGAGTCATAGTTCTTGGTACTTTCACATGACAGACTAATAATTATTGAAGGTTTCAAAGGCTTCTTTCTAGCTGTGATTCCTCAAATGTGATTTTTGAATTGAGTGTCACTTAACTATTGGTATTGTTGTGACACTCCAATATTTCTATCCATTCGTTTGAAACTTTGATTTGTGTGTGTGTGTATGTGTTAATGATGCTATGATAGTCTAAAAATAATTTCAAGTCTATGATTTCTTTATTAATCTCTCAAAGGAAGTAAAGTGCTGTTCAAGAATGGAATAACTTGTGTTTTTGCAATTTACTATAAGAAATAACTTGTTTGCTATCCAAATTAACTTCATGTAGTACATTTCAGTAAGAAAGTATTAGAAAGAACCTACAATAGAATTTGGATTTTAGCAATCAGGGGGAAAGTATCAGGATCTGAGAGTTTGCTCTTAGAAACTGGAGTGAATTCTATGATTGCCTATTGTAATACATCTTACCTACAGTTTTCCAGTTACAACTCATTGGCTCGATCTTACTCAGTAAGTCCACTTCTGGCTGGAAGGGTGGCTGGTATGTGCAGTATTTCTTCTGGGCAGCCGTGAGCCCAAATGAAACCAGGAGCTTTGATTACCTAAAGATAAAAGGGAGAGTAGATATAAGGGGAAAATTAGTGGGTTCTGTTGCAGCTTCTTAGCAGAAGAGTTGCTGAACCAAGGTATACATTTTGTCTCTTGAAGTGCTTTTTATATGAGCACAAATGCTTTCTGAATGATTCTACTAGCCGATAATTCCACAAGTGATATAGGAGAGGCTACCTCATCATATCTGTGCCAACACTGAGCACTAAAACAAATTTAGCCATTTTTATAGGAGGGGAAAAGTACTGATATTTGTGTTGCTTTGATAATAGTAGAAAGGGCTAAATGTTTTTCATGTATTTGCTGGCTACTTGTGTTTCTTTTTCTGACTATTCTATGCCCTTTGTCTACTTTGAAATTCATAATCAGCTAGTTATAGCATCATGCAGGGGGAGGGAGAATTTTTCCTTTAGCAATAAGGGTTAAAAACATCCCAGGATTATAGGCAATCTTATCATGAAGGAAATATCATTGAAAAATAACTTACAAAAATTTTACTTTGTTTTCTTATGACTGAGAAACATAGTTTCAAATAGTAGTTTGTCTAGATGTGGCAGCAAAGGAGAAAGTATGGAAAATACCATCAGTATAATTAACTATGTGTATTCTTAATGCCTTGCAAACAAGTATATCATTGTCAATTTAGCAGTTTCAAAAATGGGCTGCTCTCTGAATCAAGGTAATAATGTGATAGCTGTGCTTCAGTTCAGTGTATGGAGAAAGGTCAATACATGGATGGTGACAGGCATTTGAAGCTCCTTCAGAGTGGTGACAAGAGGAAATGAAAGAACTAAAGTGAGACAAATGCTGGCAATTATTGCTAGTTCCTGCATTTATGTGTCACTGTCAATCAGGTTTATGCTAATTAAAATTTCAAACTGGACCTGATATAAATAGTCAACACCTTTTCATGATATTCATTTTTACTTTATGTTCAGGCTGATGTTAAGCCTCACCTTTTCTACCTTGTAGTCACAGAATATTGTTCTGTTTTAATTGCAGAGATCTGAGTACTGCCAGTCTCCGCTACCTCAGCAGCAGACAAGCGTTGGCTGACGTTGTCAACTTCCGAACTGAAATAGCAAAGAAAATGGGGCTCACCAAAAATAAATGGGTTGTATTTGGTGGTTCTTATGGCGGCTCCCTTGCAGTGTGGTTGAGAATAAAACACCCCAACCTGTTTGCTGCAGCAGTGGGCAGCAGTGCACCGATAATAGCAAAAACTAATTTTTATGGTGAGTCTATCTATAAATGGGAGTCCTTGGGTGGCAGAAACAGTAACACTCTGGACGTATAACTGAAAAGTTGGAGGTTCAAGTTCACCCAGAGGCACCTTGGAAGACAGGTCTGGTGATCTACTTCCGAAAAATCAGCCATTGAGAACCCTATGGAGCACATTTTTATTGTGACATACTTGAAGTCACCGTGAGTTGGAATAGACTTGGCTGTAACTGGTTGGGTTTTTATGGTATATATATGCATATATGCATTTTA
>NW_004444483.1:26422-36336 GCF_000243295.1 Trichechus manatus latirostris | reverse complement strand
ATGGCTCAATAACATAGCATCATGCAACTTGAGTCTTTCTCCCTTCCCATATGATAGGGTTCCATGAGAGATTCCTATGCTACCAACAGCTGGTAGTTAGTATCCATATTTGCACCTATATAACTGGTGATAGCTTCTTAATGGGTTGAAATGATGTGATAAGTCTTAGCTGTTGATTTGATAGTGAAAGAAATCATGATTTAGCTATTTCCAAAGAAGTAAAGGAAAAGCCCTTTCTTTGAAGAACAAAACTTTCCTATTTTGAAGTTGTCTTTCAATTTTCTTTCCTGCTACCTGACTTTGTGATAAAACGTTTATAACTAATGGTGTTAGGATTTTACCAGGAGGATGAAATTCTTTGTTGACAGTTAGGTCTTCTGGGTACATATTCCCATTAAAATGAATAAAATATAAAATTTCTGCTTAATTAAGCTTTTTTCTTGCGAAAAGAAAACCCTCCCTCACCCAAAAAAGAGAAGCATTCCTTGTAAAATTTCCTTTAATATTTGAACTTTTCCAATGTAAACAGTTTAGGTTTTTGTAGCCTTGATAGAATCTTATCTGATCCCATAAATCTGAAAGGTGTAAAATTGAGGCATCTCTCTCCCTATGTCTTGTAAATGGTAAAACTATGTCTTAGTTCATTATTAGAACAGTATTTGCACAGCATAGTTATAAGTCTCTGGTTACCAGTGACTTTTCTTGGAAATCTGACAAAATCCTTTGATTTTGGAGTTTCTTAGCTTTCTCATAAGACAGAGGTAATTGCACACTTGAAAGAATTATATTTTATAAATGGTTACAATTAAATCATACTGAATACATCAATTTTTTTTTCCATATTCTTAGAGTACTTTGAAGGAGTTCAATGGTCTCTGGACACTCATAACAGCGAATGTTTAGAAGCAGTCAAAGAGGCTTTTGATAAAGTTGTGAAGATGCTGAAACGTCGGAAATACTACAGTAAGCTTAAAAGTGATTTCATGTAAGTGGATTGGTTTGTGTTTGAGGTAGTGTGCCTAAATATAGTCTTTTATTTACCTGAAGTTAGACCATTAATGTTATTTTCTTACATGCATTGCATTTCTTTGGTCAAATCTGCTGCAAAAGATATCTTTAGAGTGTTAAATAACAAAGATGTCCATTATAAACTAAGATGCACCTGACCCAAGCCATTGTATTTTCAATTGCCTTATATGCATGTGAAAGCTACGGAAGGAATAAGGAAGACCAAAGAAGAATTGTTGCCTTTGAATTATGGTGTTGACAATATTGAATATACCCTGGACTGCCGGAAGAAGGAACAAATCTGCTTTGAAGAAGTACAGCCAGAATGCTCATTATAAGCAAGGATAGTGAGATTTTGTCTCACATACTTTGGACATGTCATCAGAAGAGATCAGTCCCTGGAGAAGCACATCATGCTTGGTAAAGTAGAAGGTCAGGGAAAAAGAGGAAGACCCTCAACAAGATGGATTGACACAGTGTCTGCAACATTGGGCTCAAGCATAACGATTGTGATGATGGCGCAGGACTGGGCAGTGTTTCATTTTGTTGTATGTAGGGTCGCAATGAACCTCCTGGACTGCCCCTAACAACAACAACAACAAGTAATAAGGAAATCATAGTTGTTTCACATCTGGAGTAGAGAGTTCCATGGTAGTGGTGGAAGTTCTTTTTGAGTTACTTAAACTTAAAAAATTCAAGTTCCAACAATTAAAATATGTTTTCATAGACTCATGGGATAGCCAGCGAGTTATGATTAGTAACCTTAGTGTAATCTACATGACCCAAAAACATGTAGTGCTTCTTAATATACAGATTCCTTGGTCTCTCCATTTTGTTGTTGTTAGGTGCCTAGGATTGATTCCTACTTGTAGCGACTCTGTGTATAACAGAATGAAGCACAACCCGGTCCTGTGCCAACTTCACAATCATTATTGCAGTCACTGTGTCAGTCTGTATCCTTAAGGGCCTTCCTTTCTATCACCAACCCTCTTTTTGAACAAACATAATGTTCTTCTCCAGAGATTGATCTGTTCTGATGACATGCACACATTAAGCAAAATGGAGTCTCATCACCTTCAGTTCTAAGGAACTTTCTAGCTATGTTTCTCTCCCTAAACTTGCTGAATCAGAATCTCCAGGGGAACAGGATCTGTATTCTTCCTCTGGTTAAATACACAAAATATTCACTATATAAGTTTTCTATCTTCTTAGTACAATTGGTAAAAAGATTGAAAATTTCAGCAGAGTTATTCTCTACACTTCATCTTATTTCTGCCTCTGGCTTTGTTCACATGCTGCTCCCCATTCTGGAACCTTCTTTCTTTTCATCCTACAGAGATCCTACCCATCATAAAACTTTAATTAAATGCTACTTCCTGCCTAAAGCAATAGCCGACAACTATATGTCCAACACTGTGCTAATAAGCCATCTTCACAACAACTCCGTGAGGGAGCTACTCTTCTCCTTCCTGCTATAAAGCCAAGGACAAGGAGGCTTGGGGAAATGAGATTGTTTTTATTGTTAGCTGCTGTCATTAAGCCCCTGACTGCTGGCAACCCTATACACAATGGAATGCAAAGCTGTCTGCTCCTCTGCCTTCATCATACCGTTGTGATCTATAGGATTTTCATTGCCTATTTTTGGAGGCAGGTAACCAGGACTTTCTTTCTAGTATGTTTGGACTGGAAGCTTCACTGAAACCTTTTCTGCATCATAGCAACTCACAAGCCCTCACTGACACACAGGTAGTGGTTGTACACGAGGTGTATCAGCCAGGATTTGAATCCACGTCTTTCACATGGAAGGTGAGAATTGTACCACTGCACCAGCAATGACTCTTGAGGAGTAAGGCAGCTAGCCTAAATATCTATCTGCAAGAAAGTGTTAGATGTGGGATTTGAACTTATTGTCTCTCCTGGGACCTGTGTCACACTTGACAGGAACCAACAACCTTGCTAACTGCATTGTATAGCTCCAAGCAACTCCGTCTTCTCTCAGTCCCCTGGAACCTGCAGTCTGTACGTATCAGTGAGCAATTATTTATAGGCTTTGCTGTTCTTTTCCAGTCAGAACTCAGTCATAGCAAAGCCAGGGAGTATTTTCTATAGGCCCACACAGTAGGCTCAACTTCTATTTGTCACTTTGTTAGACTTGGAGAAAACATGTAAATTGTGAAAATGTACAAGATCTTTTGTATGTCTGACTGTAGAATATCAAGCAGCAAAATATAAAATTTAGCTTCAATCTTTGTTCTAGAAACGTTTTTTTTTTTTTTTTTCCTGCAAGTATATAGGGGTGGGGAGGTTATTCAATCGTGGAAAGCTCAAATAAAAAAGACCCTTTCCCAAAGTCCTTATTCAGATTGGTGATTTTGGACCATGCCTCTTGGACCACTATCTATTTTATGAGATCATGCTGACACAGGAAATATGAATATTGTGCTCTTATGAAATCTTTTTTGACCCAAATCAATTCTATATCGAAGGATACATAAATCTCCCTTGTAGAGGACAGACATACACCAAACTGGTATACCAGAAGTTTTTTTAATAGAGAGTTGGGTCAATGGATTTCCTCACGCGGTCACAAGTTTTCAGGTCATTTTATAAAATGGATGAAGTAAAGTGCATTGTCCTTAAAATATTTTTTTTCCATTTATCAACAATTACCTTATTACTTTAAGAGTAATATTAGCTTCAACATTTATTAAGGAAAGTCAAATTTGTTGCTGCTGTTAGGTGCTGTCAAGTCAGTTCTGACTCATAGCGACCTTATGTACAACAGAATGAAAGACTGCCTGGTCCTATGCCATTCTCACAGTTGTTGTTATGCTTAAGCCAGTTGTTGCTGCCACTGAGTCAATCCATCTCACCGAGGGTCTTCTTCTTTTTCGCTGACCCTCTACTTGCTGAGTATGATGTCCTTCCACAGGGACTGGTCCCTCCTGATAACATGTCCAAAGTATGTGAGATGAAATCTCACCATTCTTACATATAAGGAGCATTCTACCTGCATTCTTCCATGACAGATTTGTTCTTTATTTTGGCAGTCCATGGTATATTCAGTATTCTTTGCCAACACCTTAATTGTGTTTATTTTGAAAGCAGACACATTATTTTATAGTCCTGTATCCTATATTTAATTTAATTTCACATGATTTCCCAGTCTAGACGCGTTTCTCTGAATAGCTGTGGGAGTGATGCCTGATTTTTAAAAGTGCTAAACTCTGTCAATATTCTATGTTCTTTTTTTTTTTAATTTGTAAATGACATTTTTTCTTAAATTTTTTGTAATTTTTTTTTCTCTTTTTATTTTTATTTATTACTTATACTGTAGATGAAGTTCTTCAAAGAAAACTAGCTTCTCATTAAAAAAATAATGTACGTTTTGTTTTCTGACATTGGTTGTCAACCCCACAACATGTCAACACTCACCCCTTCTTGACCTTAGGTTCCCTGTTACTAGTTGTCCTGTCCCCTCTTCCTTTCTTGTCCTTGCCCCTGGGCTGGTGTGTCCATTTACTCCAATTTTTTTTTTTTTCAGTGAGTTAAAATTTTGTACTACATTTTTCTGCAGCCCTGTCTGAGACCCTGTGTTGTGATCCCTGTCAGAGTAGTTAGTTGTGGTAGTCGGACCCATCAACTGTGCTTGAATCAGTCTGGTGGAGGCTGTGGTAGTTCTCCTAGTCCATTGGACTAATCTTTCCCTTGTGTGTGTTTTCTTCATTCTCTCTTGCTCCAGACAGGGTGAGACCAGTGGAGTATCTTAGATGGTCTCTCACAAGCTTTTCAGACCTCAGATGCTACTCACCATAGTGAGATGTATAACATTTACTTTATAAAATATATCATGCCAATAGAACTAGATGTACCTCGAGATCATGGTCTCCAGGCGTCAGCCCATTAATTCAGTCCCTCATGGAGTTTAGATGTGTCTCTGAAGCTTTTATGATCTTTTCTTGGTCAAGTTGCGCTAACTTCCCCAGAATTGTGTACTGTCTTACCCTTCACCAACGTTACCATTTATCTATTGTCTAGTTAGTGTTTTTCCCTTCCCACCCCTCTTTTCCCTCATAACCATCAAAGATGGTTTCTTTATGTGTGTAAAGCTTTTCATGAGTTTTTATACTAGTGGTCTCACGCAATATTTGTCCTTTGGTAATTGACTTATTTCACTCGGCATAATATCCTCCAGATTCATCTATGTTGTGAGCTGATTCACAGATTCATCATTGTTCTTTATTGTTGCATAACATTACATTGTGTGTATGTACCACAGTTTGTTTATCCATTCATCAGTTGATTGGAATCTATTTTTTCCATCTTTTTGCTATTGTGAACTATGCTGCAATGTACAAGGGTGTGCATATGTCTATTTGAGTGACAGCTCTTATTTCTCTAGGATAAATATAAAATGAAACAACTATTAAAATCATAGAAGATAGAATAGGATCAATGCTAGAGGCCCTAAAACAAGGTATTAATAGGATTAAAACCATAACCAACCATACACAAATGCTAGAAGATAAGCTAGATGTCATAGATTGAATTGTGCCCCCCCAAAATATCTGTCAACCTGGCTAGGTCATGATTCCCAGTATTTTATGATTGTCTATCATTTTGTCATCTAATCTGATTTCCCTGTGTGTTGTATATTCTATCACTAAGATGTAGTAAGGTGGTTGAGTGGCAGTTATATTGATGAAATCCACAGGATTAGTTAGTGTCTTAAGCCAGTGTCTTTTGATATATAAAAGACAGAAGCAAGCAGAGACTTGGGGACCTCATACCACCAAGAAGGCAGTGGAAGGAGCAGAGTGCATCCTTTGAACTTGAGGTCACTGTGCTGAGATGCTCCCAGAACAGAAGACTGATGACAAGGACTTTCCTCCAGAGCCAACAGAGAAAGCCTTCTCTTGGAGCTGACACCGTGAATTTGGGCTTGTAACCTACTAGGCTGTGAGAGGAAAAAAATTTCTCTTTGTTGAAGCTATTCACTTTTGGTAATTCTGCTATAGCAGCACTAGATAACTAAGACACTAAATAACTGAGATCTTCTAAAAATTAAACACTTATGTTCATCAAAGACTTCACCAAAAGAGTAAGAGAGAATCTATAGACTAACATCTAGTTGTGCTGGACTCAGTGTGATGGAAGCTGTGTTAGTTGTGGTCTGTTAGTTCTTTCCCTTGTGTTCTTGGGTTTCTTCATTCTCCCTTGCTCCAAAGGGTTGAGACAGTGGAGTATCTTAGATGGCTGCTCACAAGCTTTTAAGACCCCAGATGTACTCAGCAAAGTTTAAGGTAGAGCATTTTATTTATAAACTATATTATGCCAATTGAGCGAGATGTTCCTCAAGACCATGGTCCACACTGCCATCAGCCCAGTAATTTGGTCCCTCAGGGAGATTGGATGTGTCTGTGGAGCTTCCATGATCTTGCCTTGGACAATTTTTGCTGGCTTTTCCAGTATTTTGTACTGTCTTACCCTTCAACAAAGTCACCACCTATTTATTGTTTATTTAGTGTTGTGAGATGCTTTGCAGATTCATCATTGCTCTTTATTATTGTGTAGTATTCCATTGTGCATATATACCATAGTTTGTTTCTCAATTCATCTGCTGATGGCACCTAGGTTGTTTCCATCTTTTTGGTATTCTGAATAATGCTGCAACGAACATGGGTGTGCATATTTCTATTCATGTGACTGCTCTTATTTCTGTAGTATACATTACTAGGAGTGAGGTTTATGGATCGTAAGGTATTTCTATTTCCAGCTTTTTCAGGAAGTGCTATATCATTTTCCAAAATGGTTGTATCATTTTACATTCCCACCAGCAGTGCATAAGTGTTTCAGTCTCCTAGCAGCCTCTCCAACATTTGCTATTTTCTGTTTTTGTTTTTTGATTCGTGCCAGTAATGTTGGTGTATCTCATTGTAGTTTTGGTTTGCCTTTCTCTAATGGCCACTGATAATGAGCATTTTCTTCGTGTATCTTTTATTCAGTTGAATGTCTTCTTTGTTGAAGTGTCTGTTCGTATTCTTTGACTCTATTTTAATTGGATTATTTGAATTTTGTTGTAGAGGTGTTGGATTTTCCTGTAGATTTTAGAAATTAGACATTTGTCAGATTTGTAATAGCCAAAAATTTTTCCCAGTTTGTAAGTTCTGTTTTTACTTTTCTGATAAAGTCTTTTGATGAGCCGAAGTGTTTAATTTTTAGATGATCCCAGTTATTTAGCTTATCTTCTGGTGTTTGTATATTGTTATGTTTTGTATCCTGTTAAATGACTTGAATTAGCGTCTCTAGTATTGACCCCCATTTTTATCCTATGATCTTTATAGTTTTGGGTTTTATATTTAGGTCTTCGTTCCATTTTAAATTATTTTTTGTGTATAGTATGAGGAATGAGTCCTATTTCATTTTTTTTTTGCCGATGGACATCCAGTTTTGCCAACACCATTTGTTGAAAAGACTTTATGTTCCCTATTTGATGGACTTTGGGCCTTTGTTGATGATCAGGTGACCATAGCTGAATGGATTTACAACTGGGTCCTCAAATCTGTTCCATTGGTCAAGGTGTCTGTCACTGTACCTATACTAGGCTGTTTTGACTACCATAGCTGTATAGTAGGTTCTGAGGTCAGATAGTGTGAGTCCTCCTGCTTTATTCTTCTACATGCTTTACTTATTCAGGTCCTCTTTCCTTTCCATATAAAGTTAAAGATTAGTTCTTCTATCTCTTTAAAGAATGCTGTTGGCATTTGGATCGAGATTGCATTGTATTTGTAGACTACTTTGGGTAGAATTCACATTTTCAATATGTTAAGTCTACCTAGCATGAGCATGATATGTTTTTCCATTTATGTAGGTCTCTTTTGGTTTCTTGCTGTAGTATATTTTGCAGTTTTTTTGATATATTTCTTTTACATCCCTGGTTAGATTTATCCCTTAGTATTTTAAGTGTATTCCTAAAAAAGCCGATTTCATAGAAGGTGGAATTTATCAAACAATATCATTAATATCACATGCATGTAAAATTTTTCTGAGGATCATTCAAAAGCTGCTACAGCAGTATATGGACAGAGAACTGACAGAAATTCCAGCACAATTCAGAAGAGGATGTGGAACCAGGACATCGTTGCTGATGTCAGATGGATCCTGACTGAAAACAGAGAATACCAGGAAGATGTTTACCTGTGTTTTATTGACCATGCAAATGCATTCTACTCTGTGGATCATAATAAATTATGAATAACATTTCATAGAATGGAAATTACTGAACATTCAAATTTGTGCTCAAGAGGAACCTGTACATAGATCAAGAGGTAATCAGTAGAACGGAACAAGGGGATACTGGCAGTTTAAAGTTAGGAAAAGTGTGTGTCAGGGTTGTATTCTTTCATCATATCTTTTAAGCTGTATGCTGAGCAAATAATCTGAGAAGCTGGACTATCGGAAGAAGAATAGGACATTAGGATTGGAGGAATACTCAGTAACAATCTGCCCGTTATGCAATTGATACAACCCTGCTTGCTGAAAGTGAAGAGGACTTGAAGTACTTAATGATGAAGGCCAAAGACCACAGTCTTCAGCATGGATTACACCTCAACATAAAGTAAACAAAAATCCTCAAAACTGGACCAGTAAGTAACATATTGATAAACTTAGAAAAGATTGAAGTTGTCAAGGATTTCATTTTACTTGTATCCACAGTCAACACACCCATGGAAGTAGCAGTCAAGAAATCAAAGGACTCATTGCTTTGGGCAAATCTGCTGCAAAAGACCTCTTTAAAGTTTTGAAAATCAAAGATGTCACCTCAAAGACTAAGGTGCACGTGACCCAAGCCATACTGTTTTCCATGCAAAACTGGAAGATAAACAGGGAGAATTGACGCCTTTGAATTCTGGTGTTGGCTAAGAATATTGACTATACCATGGACTTCCAAAAAAATCGACAAATCTGTCTTGGAAGAAGTACAACCAGAATGGTCCTTAGAAGCAAGGATGGTGAGACTACCTCTCACATACTTTCGACATATTATCAGGAGTGATCAGTCCCTGGAGAAGGACATCATTCTTGGTAAAGTAGAGGGTCAGGGAAAAAGAGGAAGACGCTCAACCAGGGCCACAATGTTATATAGGAATGATGATGTTCCTGTTCTCAAGGGTAATGTTTTCCGCCTCTCTCTATGAAGAATGATGTTGGCTGTTGGTTTTGTATAGCTGTCCTTTTTTAAGTTGAGAATGTTCCTTAATATACCTTTTTTATTAAGAGTTTTTATCATGAGTAGGTCTCGGACTTTGTTGAATGCCTTCTCTGTGTCATTTTAGATGATCATTTGATTCTATTCTTTTATTCTATTTATGTGGTGGATTACATTGATTGATTTTTTTAATGTTGAACCATCCTCGCACACCTGGTTTGAATCCCACTTGGTTGTGGTTTAATATGTATTATTTTTTTTGATATGATGCTGAATTCTATTGGCTAGAATTTCATTGTGAATTTTTGCATCTGTATTCCTGAGAGATATAGAGTCCTTATTTTCTTTTTTGTGGTGTCTATGCCCAGTTTTGGTATCAGGGTTATGCTGGCTTCATAGAATCAGTGTGGAAGTATCCCTTCATTTTCTGTGTTCTGAAATAATTTGAGAAATACTAGTGTAAGCTCTTCTGTGAATGTTTGGTAGATCCTTCAGTGAAGACGTCTGGGCCAGGGCTTTTTTTCATTAGGAGTTTATTATTATTATTATTTAATCTTTTCAATCTGTTCACTTATTATGGGTCTTCTCAGATTTTCAGCTTCAGTTTGTGTTAGTTTGGATAGGTAGTGTGTTTTTAGAAATCTGTCCATTTGCTCTAGGTTTTCATATTTGTTGGAGTACCATTTTTCATAGTACT
>NW_004444483.1:17148-25496 GCF_000243295.1 Trichechus manatus latirostris | reverse complement strand
TATGGTTGTGTCTTCATGGTGGATTGCTCCCTTAATCATTATATAATATCCTTCTTTGTTATTTATGGTGGATTTTGTTTTAAAGTCTATTTTATCTGAGATTAGTATTGCCACTCCTGCTGTTTTTTGGTTGCTATTTGGCTTCATATATATTTTCTATCCTTTGTTTTTTGATAAATTTAAATTAAATAAATTTTATTGCTAAGATGTGTCTCTTATGGAGAGCATATTGATAGTTCCTGTTTTGTAATCCATTCTGTCACTTCCTGTCTCTTTATGAGTGCATTTTAACAGTTTACATTCAGTGTGATTATTGATAGGTGTGAGTTTATTGCTGTCATTTTGTAGTGCTTTTTTCATGTTGCTGTTGTATTCTTTGTTCCTCTTACTCTTCTGTGCTGAATTCCTTTTATTTGTCTACTTTTTTTGTTTTTTCATTTTGGATGTTTTGTGGTTACTGAGTCTTTATTTTTTTCTTATATATCTTGATTGGTAGTTTTGTTAACTTTCTTTGCTATTACCTTGAAATTTAACCCTATCTTCCTAAGTTCAAACCAGTCTTGTTTGCTTGATAAAGCCTTGACTTCCTCTCCATTTGAAAGTCCTATACCTACACTATTTATTTCCTGTTTTATTGTTTTGACATTGTTGTCATTTATGGACAACTGGTTCCTTGGCATAAATAGTCTACTTTTCTTTTATTCTTGAGAATTCATTATCTAGTTAGGTATCTGGCTGATGTTATCTCATGTGTAGGTTCAGGTTGTTGTCTGAAGTTGTTGATTCTCCAACCATAGATTCCAACTAATAATTCTTGTAAGTTTGTTTTGTTTTTTACATATTCCCTTAATTGCTCTTTATCTGAAAATGTCTTTAATTTCGACATCATATTTGAGTGAGAGTATTGCAGGATATATTACTCTTGGTTGGCCTTTTTTATCTTTCAAGATTTTATATATGTTATCCCATTGCTTTCTTGCCTGCATGGTTCCTGATGAGTAATCAGAGCTTAGTCTTATTGTTTCCACTTTGTATGTGACTTTTTATTTTTCTCAGCCTGCTCTTAGAATTCTTTCTTTGTTTTTGGTTTTAGCATGTATGATTATGATATGTCTTGGTGTTTTTCTTTTGAAGTCTACCCTATATGGATTTTGCTGAGCTTTTTGTGTAGTAGGCTTTTCATCTTTCATGCTATTAGGGAAGTTCTATATCAGCAAATCTTCAATATCCTCTCTGTGTTTTCTGTTTCCTTCTCCTGTTCTAGAACTCCAATACACAATAATTTTTGCTTTTGATTGTATCCCACTGTGTTCTCAGGGTTTCTTCATTTTTCTCTGATTTTTCCTCATAGTGGTATCCAAGGATTTGTCTTTAGTTTCTCTGATCCTGTCTTCCATTGTTTCAGATTTGCTCCTAAAACCTTTTATTACACTGTCCATTTCTGAAATCTTGTTTTTTTATCATGCAGATTTCTAATTCCTCTTTTTGTATGATTTCTAGTTGTTTATTTATTTTTACATTTTGTTCCTACATTATTTTCCTGATGTCTTCCATTGTTTTATCTTTTCCATAATTTTGTCAATTTTTCCTTATTTTTGTCTCCTTTTTCCATCATCTGTTGGAGAACCCTGAATATTATAGAATGACTTCCCTATCAGGGAGTCCTAGTGCCTTTTCTTCTAGCAGAAGGTCATCAGTGGTTTTATTTTGATTGCTTTCTGGAGCCATCCTCTCCTTTTTTTTTTTTAATATGTTTTGATATTTACTTCTGCTACTGGACATTCAGGAATTATTTCCTTTGTTTATTGATTCTAGATTTCATTGTTTCATCCTTTTGTTTGTTTGTTTGTTTTATTTAGTTATAATGGGCAGGCAGACCTGGCATGTTTTGTTATTTGCCTGCCTGTGGGCATGATATTTCTCAACACCTTGTCCTGGTGGGCAGGGCTGGTCTCTCAGCTATGTTGTAGCCTGGTGGCTCCAGTAGGGTAAGGGGTGGGGATGGGTAGTTTGTGGCATGAACTGGGGTTGATGGGGCGGTCCTGGGGGCGAGTGGAGGATGGGGCCCACGTGGCTGCACTGGTATCATTTGGAGGTAAGACATCCAGTACAGAATGCAGATAGGCAGGAAGAAAAGGAGATGATGTGATGTGCAGAGCTAAGTGCGTAGGTGAAAGAAGAGATAGAAAAAAGAGAAACAAAAGCAGAAAAAAGTGAAAAAAAAAGCAAAAAATGAAGTTAAAATATAAAGAAAAAGGAAAAGGAAATAAAATGGCAGTGAGGTAGGATTTGGCATGTGGGGGTGTGGGACACCTGGCAAGGCTGTGTGCTGGTGGCGCTCTAGCTGAGAAGTGTGGCTCAGTCTATGGAGAAGCAGATTGGTAGCACACAAGGCTACATAGGTGGGAGAAAGGAAAGAAAGAGAAGAAACCAACAATTAAACAAGAACCAAATGTAAAATATATATTTAAAAGAATAAAAACTACAACAAAAAAAATATGGTGATGAGGAAGCCAGTCATTGGGGGCAGGGCAAAACTGGTGTTGTGGTGAGCTGCTATCTCTTTCTGTGGGTGGCACAGCACAACTCCTCAGAATGGAGCAGAGGCAGTGCAGGGTCTAGCTGGGAGGGAGAAGGAAAAGAAGACAAGATAAAGAAAAATATAAAATATGATGCTGAGGGAGCTAGCTTGTAGAGGCAGTCCAGATCTTGTGAGGCTGTGTGCCTGAGGTTCTCCAGCAGAGCACTACAACACAGTCTACCAATACATTGGGGGCTGCATACAGGGCTAGGTGGATGGGAGAAAGGAAAGGGAGGAAGGGAAAGAGATAGAAGAAACAATAAAAAAAGAAAAAAATTAGTCAACCAATAAATAAAATGGCATTGAAGGAGCTGGTCGGTGATGGTAGCACAGACTCAGGGAGGCTGAGTGCAGTAACTCTTCAACTGAACTCTGCAGCACAACCCCTTTAGAAGGAAAAGAAGGAAAGGAGAGATAGAGAAGAAACGGAAAGAAAAGAGAAAAAAAAAGAAAGAAAGAGAATAAAGGAAACAAACCAAAAAATCACAGCCTGTTGAGAAGGGGATATTATGGCACATGGGTCCAGTTGGGCAGGAGAAAGAAAAAGGAAGATAAGAGAAAGAGAAGCAACAAAAAATGGTCTATCTATGTGTGTGTGTGTATATATATATATGTATCAAAAAGCAAACAAATAAACAGAAAAAAACAAACAAACAAAAAAGAACAAAGCAAACAAACCAAAAAATCACAGCCAGTCAAGAAGTGGAGGGAATGGCACACAGGGTTAGCTGGGCAGGAGAAAGGAAAGGAAGGATGGGAGAGAGAGAGAACCAACCACAAAATAAATAAACAATTAAAACATGCAAACAAACACAAAATGGCACTGAAGGAGCCAGCTGGTGGGGGCAGCACACACCTTGGCAGCAGTGAGTTAGTATCTCTCCTGCTGGGCAACCACGGCCTGATGGAATGCGGAGATGCCGCAGAGAAGGAAGAAGGATCAGGGTGGGAAAGCATGTATCCCTGGTTACCGGGTGCTCTGTCTCCTGTTGGGAACTCCATGAAGTTGCATTCCTGTACTCCCTATCTGAATTCTATCCCAGCTTTAGCCTAAGACGTAGAATTCGGCCACATTATCTGGTATGGGACCTCCACTACATAGCTCTCCTCGTTCTCTGTTCTCTGTCAATTTCTTATTCCATTCAGTGCTTGATCTAGTTCTTTATTCCTTCGTTTGGTACTTAGAGTTCCCAGATTGATGTTTGTATCTGTTTTACTTAGTTTTTTGGGTCTTTGCTGCAGAGGGACAGCATATAGCCCCATATTGGCTCTGCCTCCAATATTCTACACTCTTTGCTGGTAAACATGGACTTTAGTTTCTGTATTTCTTTAAATATCAAGTTCTCCAGAATGGTTCATAATCTTACAAGTGGTGAATAATCAACAAAAAGGCCCCAGTGAAACATAAACATGCCATATTAGTACTTGGTATGTATCTGAATGATACTTTAACATGTAACAATTAAACTTTGAAAAATCAGAGTAAAGGCACATCTCTAGAATTTAATTTGTGGAAGGGCTGTAAGAGATCATCTAGTTCTAACTGTGTCATTTTATAGATTTAAAAAACTAATACTTAGAAACTTAACTGACTTTTTAAGATCACAATATAATTTGCAGTCCTCAGAACTGCTCACACCTCAACACTTCCAGTAGAATGGCCCTCAGACCTAAACTGCCCCAATACTGTCCAGATTACCCAACACTGGAACATGTTTGCCATTGTGCATTCATGAATACTCCTACATTCACTTTAGCTATCTTCTTATACATGATTCCTGGTTTTTTACAGGAACTAATGTATCTCACAGGTCTGTTTAATCTACAGGTTCATTCCTCTGTAGTTTGTATGCTTAAGTTCCCATTTCTGCCAATATCTGTTCTAAAAGACAAGTCTAACTTACCATTTATACACTGTATGGGGTAAGGATTTTGTACGGGATTCTGTACGTGTGCAAGGATTTGCATTGGGCAAATCTACTGCAATAGTCCTCTTTCAAGTGTTGAAAAGCAAAAATGTCACCTTGAAGACTATGGTGAGCCTGACTCAAGCCATGGTGTTTTCTATGGTGCCATATGCAAACGAAAGCTGGACAATGACGAAGGACCACCAAGGAATAATTGACAGCTTTCAGTTGTGGTGCTGGTGAAGAATACTGAATATACCATGGACTGTCAAAAGAACCAACAAATCTGTCTTGGAAGAAGTAGAGCCAGAATGCTGCTTAGAAGCAAAAATGACAACACTACATATCACATAATTTGGACATATTATCAAGAGGGATCCGTCCCTGGGGAAGGACATTATGCTTGGTAAAGTAGAGGGTCATCAAAAAAGAGGAAGACCCTCAACAAGATGGATTGATACATTGTCTGCAACAATGGGATGAAGCATAACGATGACTGTGACCATTGGGACCATGATTTATTTCTCCTACCATAGTATAAATACTGTGAAAAAATCTAGAATTTATTCATTCTGGATTGTTGCCTACATTTCCGTTTTGAGGGTAAAGTGAAATGAAACTTCAAGTCTGTTCTCTTGTTTTCTTTCCCACAGGTTACATAAAAAATTTAAATTTAACTCAGTAATGGACAGAACCTTTCTTCTGGAACGTTTGCTTATGCTTATTGGGACCACTGTTCAATACAATATAAATTTAAAAAACAATGAGGTAAGAAAATGAAGAAATAAAGCAGGGGAGAGATGGAGAAAGAAAGAACAGCTCAAGAAGGCATTCACTAGACGTCTAGGTGTCATAAATTAGTTGTAGAGAAAGATATACATGGCGTGGGTATTTCTTTAAAAATTAAAATAATACATAGAAGCCTCTAGTATGAGAATAAAACTAACTGATGAAATATGTCAGCTACTGAATTATTAATATGCCAAAACTTCTTACTCATCTTTTATTCTAAATACACTTGGAAACTCTTTTAAAAAATGGAATACTGGAATAATAATGGATGCGCTGTAAGACAGAATTCAACATCTTCAATAAAACATTTTTACTTAAAAAAATTTAAAAGCTACCCCATTAAGTAGGATTACCCTGAGCCTGATCTGTGTCATACTAACAATCATAAGCAAATTAAAAATAATGACATTACGTCTCTCATGGACCAAAGAGAAAAATATGTTGAATTTTAATAATTTAAATAACTGTCAGATGCAGGAACTTTAAAAGAATATTTGAATTTAAAGATGATAACATTTTTAGCTCTTTTGATCCACTGGGTCAAGAAATAAGACAGATTTTGAAATGGAAAAGTTGTGAACTTTGATAATCTCAAAAACAATCACAACTTTTTTGGGGAGATTAGGGAAATAAAGTTTTTTTTGAGGAATGTCAGAGATTAAGGAACATGTCCAGAGCCTGGGGTACCTAACCCAGACAGCCTCACCCCACAGGTAACACTAACCAGCCAGGTAAACTGCCAAAGAGAGTAAGTACAAGGACAGACATCTGCTAGAATAAGGTGATAAATTGGTTTACAACTTGCATTGATTTTTTTTTTCCTTTTTTATTTTTGAAACTAATTATGGGCTCACAGGAAGTTACAAAAAGTATACTGATATGTCTCATGTTCTTTTCATCCACTCTTATCCAATATAAGCATCTTATATAACTATAGTACATTATCAAAACCAATTGATGTTGGCACACTACAGTTAACTAGCCTACACATCTCACTTGGATCTCACTAGTTTTTATGTACACTTTTTTTTGGCGGGGAGGGAGCCTCATCATTATGAGTTGAGAATATTACACACAAGTTTTCAAAGTCGTAATGGAAATGTCTCTCATACTTTCCCTCCTTCCCCCTTTCTCTCTCTCCCTCCTTCTAACACTCTGTCTCTCTCTTCCTCCCTTGCTTCCATCTTCCCACACTGAATACCATCCTAGCGCCAGCACAGTGCTATGTGTTGGGGAAAAAGTGGTAAAAACAGACAGTTGAGGCCATACCCTCCTTCATTGTTATCGCTTTCCATTCTCATTCAGATCCTTAATAGGCTTTCTGATCTGTCTTCCAGTCTCCTGTCTGCCCCTAACCCACTTCTTTGTATACCAAACTATAGGTTAATCTTCCTAAAGCACAGCTCTTATCTCATTGCTTCTCTTGCTAAAGAACCCTTAGAAACTCTTCCTCATCAACAGAATGAACTGCTACAGAAAGTATTCAGTCTGCTATTATCGTAAGTCCCATTCTTCCAAATTTCATAACTTGTGTTCTAGCCATATTCTACAATTTGCTGTTCTCGTACTCACATGCACATTTCCCTTCATGTTACTCTAGTCATCTGGAAGCCTCCCTATTCTTGTTCCCATCAAAACATTTTAAGTGCATGTTAAAAACCACCCTTCCATGAAATCTCTCCTGACTGCTCCAAGCAGATACAGCCTCTTCTTTCTTTAACCAGTACTCCCAACTCACAGCATTTTTTTTGTGATCTTATCATATGTATATATATATATATATATACATTTCTCCATCTCATTGGGCCCTGTAGGAGTACATTTCTGCTTCTAGATCATACCATTCTTTAGAACAGAGACTCTGCCTGGCTCCCATTCAGTTTATCTTTGATATCTGGAGAAGGAACATTGATATGGATGAAGCTAGATCTCCAGGCCCCTTTCTCCACAGTTTCTATCTCTTGTTATCTATGTGACTCATAACAGGATACCCCATGAGGTAAGTATGACTAGTTCCAAGACTTTTGGGGCTAATGCACCTACATCATGGGCCATTGTAGTAGTTTCCTAGTGCTGCCTTAACAAATTATCACAAAGGATGTGGCTTTCAACAACATAAACTTAGTGTCTCACCATTCTGTAGTCTAAAATTACTAATTCAGGGTGTCAGCTGGGTCATGTACTCTCTGAAGGTTCTAGGGGAGATTCTTTATTGTCTCTTTCAGCTTCTGGTAACCTTTGGCATTCCTTGGATTGTTGTCTGATTATAACGTCATCATTACATGGCTCTTTTCCCTTCGTTACTACATGTCTTTCCGTGTCTGTTCTCCTCTTTTATATTGGAAGCACTCGTGTTGCAGTATGATGCACCTATTCCAGTAGGACATCATGTTAACTTATCTGATAACATCTTCAAAGAGCCTATTTCCAAACAATGTCACATTCACAGGGATCAAGTGTGAGGACTGCAATATAACTTCTGGGGGGACAGAATTCAACCCATAACAAGCATTCAGTAGTAATATATGGGAAATGCCTAACAAAGGAAATATTTGCAAAATTAAACCTTAAAGTCTTGGTAGAAAATCATCTTTCCAAAAAAAAAAAAACAAAAAAAAAAATGTTGTAGATATGATTGACTTTTAATGATTTAGAGTTTCCTAGGTTAGCGATTACTTTAAGAAACCTAGGACCAGTGTTGAGTTCAGAATCCTCTGAATGCCAGAGTCATTTGGAGTAAGGAGTTGCCCCTAACTCATGGTAACGCATGCTGGGAATAAAAAGGTCAGGATGAGGAGGAGACACTCCCAATGACTTCTCTCCCCAAAAACCATTACTAAGGGTCTGAAACAACAGAACAATCCACATCCATTTTCTTGTTCCCAGCCCCCAGCACACCTGAATATTTTAGTTACATGGAAAACATGAGTGTCACACTTTCCTCTCTCTTCTCTTTGGAAGTAGTTTGTAGAGACAAGTCTTGTTTCTAAAGGATCATTCAAGGAGACACTTGGCTTGTGATGTGTGATTTGTATATCTGTTTTCTAATTTGAATATCATGCATAAGT
>NW_004444483.1:12806-15554 GCF_000243295.1 Trichechus manatus latirostris | reverse complement strand
TTATTCTACCTTTTGTTTCACGACTGAAATCTCAGAGTATTCTTAGAAATACATGGATTGGAAACTACACATTTCAAATTTTACAGCATAGAATTTTCTTATGTAAAAATCTAGCTTATATTCTGATAATGCATTAAACTTAGATTTGGAGGATTTTTATGTGCTATATGGGGAGGTAAGTAGTTTGAAATTCATGTGGTTTTCTTTTTGCTGAACCAACATGCAACTCTAGCATGAAACCTGATATTTAGAATTGCCCTTTGAAGAGCCTAGTAGAAATGAGGACTATGTATTAATCCCTTGATACCTAATGTGAGGCCATGTACACAGATGACACTCAGCCAGTTATGGGTTTTTGAAGGCTATTTCCCTCACTCAAGCAAACACTGCAAATCTACGCCTCGTTTTAATAGGGCTTCAGCTATTCCAAATCAAACCAAATCCCCTGAAATGCCACTATATAGGCAACATGGTGAGAGTAGATTTTTCTTTCAATATCAGCATCTAAGAGGATTCAGCTCTACCATACTTTCTGCCATTGTCATGAGAACCAATTTATAACACAGTTAGCTGACATGCATGCCAACAATGCAGATTCCTTGGCTTCACTGCAAAATCTCTAGAGTGGGAACCTGGCATCAGGTTTCAGGTGATTCGTACAAAATATAACTACAATTCAAGACTATTTTCTATGATAACTGCTCATATCTGTCCTTAAAAAAAAAAAAAAAAAAACAGAAAAACAAATCCATTTTCATGAAGTAAGTTCTGAGTCATAGCAACCCTACAGGACAGAGTAAAACTCCCCACAGGGTTTCCAAGGAGCGGCTGGTGGATTTGAAACGCAGACCTTTGGCTATTAGTGGTGCTGTTAACCACCCACCAGCAGAGTTCTCCTTACCCTTCCCATAATCCCTCAAGGGGAAAGTCCTATTGCATTTGAGAAAAATGAGTTAATAAAGGATGATTATATTTCCTTTCATCATATCCAGTTTCTCTAGCAACACTTTCTATGTTGGCTGTCAGCTTCAGATTTTCTGTGCAAATGTAGCATTCAATGAACTGGTCGCTGTCATGTCTATTCCGACTCATAGTGGCTCCATGTGTGTCACAATAGAATTGTGCTCCACAGAGTTCCCACCAGATGATTTTTTGGAAGTAGATTGCTAGACCTTTTTTCTGAGTTGCATCTTGGTGGGCTTGAACCTCCAGCCTTTTGGTTAGCCGCTCAGCATGTTAATCATTTGCACCATCCAGTAACTCCAAGTTTGGTGTTAGGGATTCCTAAATCCACAGACAATTCACCAAGTGTAATTTGGAAAGTATAATTCTGCCAACAGATTTGACCTTCATCCACACAAAATCTTTTATGCTTTTCAATAGGTAGCAAATTTGAAACAATTTTATTTTTCCTTTAAAAAATTTTTCTCCACAGGCCCTTTATCCCTGTTTTATTGATAATCAACAAAAGTGTAAGAGTTCCATAATCTAACCATACCCTATTAACAATAGATAGATCCAGTTTGTTTGTTTTTTTTCTTTTTGAATAGTTCTCTTGACTAAAAAATAATGATAATATGGTGTTTGTTGAACAATATGATGATGGTAATTAATATCACTGAACTGTGTATGTAAAGATAGTAGACATGGCAAATATTTTAATTCCTGTACACTTACTACAATAAAAAAGATGGAAGAAGAAATATAATAATGTTTATAATAACAATGCTGCTTCTTAGAGAATGACTTTGTTCCAGGCACTATCCTTAGGGCTGCTTTCATTTAATCCTCACAGCAATCTTATGAGCTACTCTGATTAGTTTATTATTATTGTCCACACTGAGCACATGAGCAAACTAAGGCTCAGACAATTAAGTATCTAATTCATTGTCATACATTCAGGCCTACTGACCGTCCTCTTAGACACCGTACATCCTTGCCGCCACTTCTACAGACATGTTGCCACTCTTACCTAAAATGCACTCTCTTTTTTTAATTTTTAATTTTTGTAAAAATATAAATAACTCAACATTTGCAAATTCAACATTTTTCAGATGCACAGTTCAATAAAAACAATAACATTAAACATGTGCAAAGATCATCAATATTCATTGCCAAATTTCCCATTCCCATAAACAAAAACTCTATATTACCTGAAAAATGATTCTCCCCTTTCTCTGTCCTTCTTTGCCCTGTAACCACTATTAAACACTCATCTTTATACCTTTATCTATTCTAGATACTTCATATTAGTATAATCATACAAATACAGTCTACTTACTTCTATCTATTTAAATCTTACACCATCTTCCAGTCCCCCTCAACTCCTACATCCTCAAAAAGCCTTTTCTCATGATTCTAGTCTTCACAAAACTCTCAGAATTCCCAGAGTAGGTCATTAACGTTTTCATGTTTTATGTACCTTGTCATCTTCGACTGGATCCTCTGAAGTGTTAGTTCTCATCTTTTACACCTCCCACAGTTTCTAGCACTGCTCTAGCAAGGTACTGCATGCTCAGTCAAAGCTTGCTTATTTGTAACCTCTTCCAAAACAAATACCTACCTGAATACCAAAAGCTTTCATTAAAGCAAGTGCTTTTATGAGCTGTGTGTCTTGCACAAGGGAGGTTGACTCCCTTGTAGTTGACTCTGAAACCCATACAGGTGAGCTGATAGTTTTCAGAAGCTGATCTTCAGGCCAAGTCACCAAAGATTAATGGTACCTTATTTGATTTGGAATCAATCACT
>NW_004444483.1:9638-11220 GCF_000243295.1 Trichechus manatus latirostris | reverse complement strand
AGGTTTTTTGTTGGTTTGTTTGTTTTTCCATACTCAAATTGATCAGACTGGCCAATTTGAAATTGGTGAAAACTTAAGGGAGCAATCTTCTGGATGGAAGTTTGAGAAATTAATGATATTCCAATAAGATGCGTAAAAATACAATGTAAGTTTTCTGAATCTAACATAATTAGTAGCCACCATGAAACACTCTGTAGGTTTTAGAGAATGAATAAGAATAAACAAACTAGTAGCCTCATTCTCACTGGTTGGCCTTACAGGGTCATTTTGTTTAACACCTTTTACCAAGAAGGTACTTTGTGTGTTATTGAACAAATCCATTTAAGGAAGATGGGTGACAGCAAAGTTGTAAATAAAGAAGGTAATTTCTCCATCTGTTTTGAATTTTATGTCAGCCAAGATTTGCTGGTTGTATGAAGCAAGACAGATCACCCTTAGTCAAATTCTCTCTCATTAGTTTATGAGCCTGTGTTCATATTGACTGCTTTTGTAGAGCAAGATATTGTTCCTGATCTCTAGATTTGTCCACTAGAAATAGAAGCTAATAAATACAAAGAACTTTAAGGGCAATTTTATAGTTAAAATTGTGGGAAGAGCATTCTTTATATGAATCCAAGTATGTCTGTGTGTAGATATCTTCTACATGATAATGCATAGATACTATAATATGTAAAAATATCTTGTAGGGTAAAATCATGAAAAAAAGTATAAACTTGGGGGAAAAAAGTAGGAACTTCAAGCCTATAGTTTTTCCTATGAAAGTCCCCCAAAACTTAAATTTCCTAATGAGGAATGTAGCTATGACTTAGTCAAAACCAAGTGTACTAATTGAACCAAACATTTTAAGAGTAATGTCTATGGTGAAGGTACCCGAATTGGGGCAAACACCTACTGTAGCCACACTTCTTTTGGTGTCTGTTCCACCCGTGTGGAGAAAAGTCGCATTCACGTTATTAGCCCTTAGTTCCTTCACATATCGTTTTTCTCCTAGGACACAGGAGTAGAAATCTTGCTTTCTGATTGACTCCCTTCTTTAGTATTTCTTTGATGTTCTAAACCCTCAGGTCTAGAACAAACAGAACTGGATGATTTTGAGGAGCCCTAGGGCATGCTTCTCTGCATTAGAGGCAGTCTTTCACTCCCACTGCCTCTATACTCTCTTCCTTCTTAACATGCAGGCAGGCTATGCATTGTATTTTCTTCCTTCCACAGTGGTTACTAGTCCATGTATGAGGGTGGACTTGGTGGGAAGGCAAAGAAATGATTTTTCTGCTTTCTTGTTCTGAAGCCCTAGGTGAAGCCCAGAAAACAGCAGCATGTGATGTCTATAGCCTCCTCACTAAGGTTTTACATTGAATTGGCCAAGGGTACTATAGACAACTACTTAGCTGGCCACATTCCTCTGTGCTTACCTATTAGAAGCCCTCATAGAAGGAGAGGCTGAACTAGGATAGATGGATGGAGACACAGACAGAGACAGACAACTCTCCTTCTTAAACTGAAGAAATCCTTTTAGCTATTTTAAGTAATTCAGAACTCAGGAGAAAACAAAACAACTGAAAAACCAAAAAAAAAAAAAAAA
>NW_004444483.1:7623-9337 GCF_000243295.1 Trichechus manatus latirostris | reverse complement strand
AAGATTTGCCTGCTGTCTTCATTAAAGGTAACCATTGTGAACAGTTACAGCCTACAAATAGGTTGAAATATGTCAGCATGTAATAATAAATTAAGAAGGCTATGTTGGTTGAGTAGTTGAATTCTTGCCTTGATTATGGGAGAACCAGCTTGGATTCCAGGACAATACTCATCATGTACAGCCACCACCTGTCTGTCATTGGAGGCTTGTGTGTGTTATGATGCTGAACAGTTTCAGTTGAACTTCCAAACTAAGGCAAAATAGTTCTGGTGATCTATTTCTTGACATCAGACAATGAAAACCATACAAGTCACAATGGTTTGATCTGCAACCAGTCACGGGAATGGCCCAGCACCAGTAAGCAATTAGATTTGTTGTGTATGGGGTAACCATGAGTTGAGGGTTGACTTGTATCCACAATCAACACCCATGGAAGCAGCAGTCAATAGATTGAACGATGGATTGTATTGGGCAAAACTTTTGCAAAAGATCTCTTTAAAATGTTAAAAAGCAAAGATGTCACTTGAAGGACTATGGTGGGGCTGACCCAAGTCATGATGTTTTCAGTTGCCTCATATGCATGTGAAAGCTGGACAATGAATAAGGAAGACTGAAAAAGAATCGATGCCTTTGAATTACTGTGTTGGTGAACAATATTGAGTATACTACGGACTGCCAAAAGAATGAACAAATCTTCCTTGGAAAAACTACAGCCAGAATACTCATTAGAAGTGAAGATGGTGAGATTTTCTCTTACGTAGGTTTGGACATGTTCTCAAGGAGGCCCAGTCTCAGTAGAAGGACGTCATGCTTGTTAGAGGGTCAGCATAAAAGAGGAAGACCCTCAACGAGATGCGTTTAACAATGGCAGCAACGGTGAGCTCAATCATAACAATGATTATGAAGATGGCACAGGATGAGGCAGTGTTTTGTTTTGCTGTTCATAGTGTCACTGTGAATAGGAATCTACTTGATGGCACTGAACAGCAAGAATATAGCCACATGTAGCTCAAGGTGGTTACCATATTGAACAATGCAGTTCAATCTTTACACCTATAGACTCATTATATCCTCCTAACAATCAAGGGTAATTGCTATCACATTTCTCAATTATAGATAAGGAAACTGACCATAAAACCAGTAAACCTCTTGCTGTGGATTTGACCTCTATTCCTGATGACCCTGTGAGAGTCAGAGTAGAACTATGCTCCATAGTGTTTTCAATGGCTGCGTTTTTTTTTATTCTATTTTATTTAATTTTTTATTGTACTTCAGGTGAAGGCTTACAGAACAAATATTTTCTCATGAAACAGACGTACACATGTTGTTTTATGACATTGGTTAATAACTCCACAACATATCAACCTTCTAACTTTTCAACGTTTTTTTTTTTGGTGAAAATACACATAGCCAAAGATACACCGTTTCAAAAAATTGTACATGCACAGTTCAGTGACATTGACTACCCTCTTCGAATTGTGCTGTTATTCTCACTTAAGATGAAGGCTTACAGAAAAAAATAGTTGCACATTTAACAGTTAGTACAAATCTTGCCCTATGACAATGGTTAACAATCTCACAACACATCAACAATATCCTTACTCAACCTTGGGTTCCTTATCACCAGCTTCCTTGTCCCCTTCTGCTTTCTGGCCCTTGTCACTGGACTCCTGTACTTCATTAGTCTCATTTGGTTTTACGGGGCTGTCCACTC
>NW_004444483.1:5000-7523 GCF_000243295.1 Trichechus manatus latirostris | reverse complement strand
GGCAAAATAGTTCTGGTGATCTATTTCTTGACATCAGACAATGAAAACCATACAAGTCACAATGGTTTGATCTGCAACCAGTCACGGGAATGGCCCAGCACCAGTAAGCAATTAGATTTGTTGTGTATGGGGTAGCCATGAGTTGAGGGTTGACTTGTATCCACAATCAACACCCATGGAAGCAGCAGTCAATAAATCGAACTATGGATTGTATTGGGCAAAACTGTTGCAAAAGATCTCTTTAAAATGTTAAAAAGCAAAGACGTCACTTGAAGGACTATGGTGGGGCTGACCCAAGCCATGGTGTTTTCAATAGCCTCATATGCATGTGAAAGCTGGACAATGAATAAGGAAGACTGAAGAAGAATCGATGCCTTTGAATTACTGTGTTGGTGAACAATATTGAGTATACTACGGACTGCCAAAAGAATGAACAAATCTTCCTTGGAAAAGCTACAGCCAGAATACTCATCAGAAGTGAAGATGGTGACATTTTCTCTTACGTAGGTTTGGACATGTTCTCAAGGAGGCCCAGTCCCTGTATAAGGACGTCATGTTCATTAGAGGGTCAGCGTAAAAGAGGAAGACCCTCAACAAGATGTGTTTAACAATGGCAGCAATGGTTAGCTCAATCATAACAATGATAGTGAAGATGACACAGGATGAGGCAGTGTTTTGTTTTGCTGTTCATAGTGTCACTGTGAAGAGAACTCTACTTGATGGCACTTAACAGCAAATTAAAAACAAACAAACAAAAAAAATCAAACCTACTGCCAGCAAGTTGATACCAACTCATAGTTACCCTATACCACAGAATAGAACTTCCTCAAAAGGTTTTCAAGGCTGTAATTTTTATGGAAGCAGATTGTCACATCATTATGCTGGAGAGCAGCTGGTGGGTTCCAACTGCTGACATTGGTTAGGAGGTGAGTATTTTAACCACTGTGCCACCAGGGCTCCTGCTTTTTGCACATACAATCATATATATTCTTATCCCTTTGTAAACAAGTGCTAGCATATTATACACACTGTCTTACACCTTCCTTGTTTCTCTTACCAATACTCACTGGAGGACTTTCCATCTAAGTACATAGAAATATTTATCATTGTTTTTTATGAGTGAATAATACTCCACTGTCTGTAAGAGTCATAGTTATTACATAATTTTAGCTTCTTAAAAGAAAACAAGGAGCCCTGGTAGTGCAATGTTTAAATGCTCAGCTGTTAAGAGAAAGTTTGACATTCAAATGCACCAGTCACTTTGCAGGAGAAAGATGCTGTCTGTTTCCATAAAGATCACAGCCTTGGAAACCCTACGGGGCAGTTCTACTCTTTCCTAAAGGGTTACAATTAGTCGGAATTGACTTGGCACCAAAGTATTTTCTGGTAACACCAAATACAGCTTGTGCCTAGAGTAAATAATACTGTATGGATGGATGCTTGGAATACCTGGGTTGTGCAAATTGTTAAGCACTCGGCTACTAACAGAATGGTTGGTGGTGCCTCAGAAGAAAGATCTGGTAATCTGTTTTCAAAAGATCACACCATTGAAAACCAAATGGAGCACAGTTCTACTCTGAAACATATGGGTTCTTCATGAGTTAGAATCGGCTTTAAGGCAAATGTTTTATTCCATTTTGTCCAGTTTTTGGTTTGGCTAGATGCTTATTTGTAAAACCCTGAGCGCATATTTGACAGTATTTGTTACAGAAACCAGCCTGTGACAGACACTCTGGTCAGCTGGGTTCAATTCTTAGTTCCACTAGTAATTTTCCAGACAAGTCGCTTAAACTCTCTGAGGCCTAGGTTCCACACGTGTAAAATTAGAGTTGACCAATATTTAAGATTCCATCAAATTTTATCTGTTTGATCTTATTCTCATATGTTAAGTGTTTATTAACCCATTGTCCTTAAGGAAAAAAAAAAAAAAAAAACTTTTTTAGCATCTGCTGACTGCCATGGTATAAATACTTCCATCATGGCCAATTTCAAGCTCACGGTTTAACAGCTAGCTTGTAGAATTTTTGAAAATTGAACAATCGGCTCTTGGATCTGCTATGGTGCAATTCCAGTAGGTTGCTGGGAAAACTCTCTAAAATAAGACTCATTGAAATTCAAACATTGTAACTTCCTCAGATGGAACTTAAGTTATATCACTCTTAGACTGAACAAAAAGGAAACTAGAAACATTATTCTCTAAATCTACTACCTTAGTCATTCCCAGAAACGTTCATTAATTTGTAACATGGAAGGATTGCATAGACACCAACAATAACTCATTTTAATAAATATCGTATATTTATCCAACCTTAACCTACAAAGTAGCCTTACTTATTTCATTAAAAGCCTATTATATTATTAAACTAATTTTCTTTCTTAATTTTAACTGCACATTTTAATCAACTTTTAACCAGCTTTTGAAAATTACTGATATGCAACCCCACCCCAGACTAACTAAATCAGAACCTCTGAAGTTTGGGGCTCAGGTATTGGTTGGTTTGCACAGGGTTCAAAGTGGCTCTA
>NW_004444483.1:3310-4892 GCF_000243295.1 Trichechus manatus latirostris | reverse complement strand
TAAACTATTAGATCCACTCCTAACTTCTTGAGTTGAAACATTGAATGAAGACTCTGTACTTAGTGGGTCTGTATCAATAAACTCAGACTGATCCAACTTTATGTTCCTTGCACCATTACCCAACAGCCTTAATAGCCTTTCCTACATATATTCACCAGGCGTCTGTTTGTGCATATTAGAAAAGTCAGGCAGGTCTTTTGGAGTTTAGCATACCTCGTCCTGAATCACACTTTGTATTTCACCTTTGGGGCTCACTGGGAATTAAGTCTAGTTAAAGATGTAGAAGTCAAAATTGGTAGTGTGGAAGTGTTTTGAGAACATTTAGAACTGTCTTGTAAAGCATCTTTCTCAGGCAATGCCCCATGCAATGACTCAGCCAAAGGTATTTAGACACAGTTGGCTTAATCTCATTAGATGGGGGTGGAGGGGATAACAGTTTTACTGGGGAGGGTCTCTTAGCAGACAAATATGGAGTAATCTCTTCAGTTCTGAGTGAGAAGGCTGGTTCTGTTGGCAGGAGTGATTCAACAGAATTTAGAGGCTCAGTGTCTTCAGCTTCCTAATTATCTGCCCATATGTCCACATCCCAAGTTTCAGCATCCCATTTCTTCCCAATCAATGACCTCACTTTAACTTCAGACACCTCTCTAGTTTGGAAATTGTGTTGGCATTGTTATTCAGCCCACTCAGACAATAAGACTTTGGGGTTGGTTTTCAGCAATATCAGCTCGCTTACTACAAGAAATAAGGGTTTGTTTCAAGGCAGAAGTGGAAACGTTGAGGTCGTTTATGCGGCACTTGAATTTTCACTCTGAAGCCTTGAGTTCATCTCTTTCTTTTGAGAGTTTGTCCAGTGAAAGTAGGACCATCCAACTAGCTTCCTTACACTTCACATTATGACAAAATTGTAGAAAAGTATCACACATGCAGTCACCTAGAGTCTCGCCTTCACCAATACTTGATATATTGGTGGTGATATTTCCTGTATTTGTGTTGCCACCTCATGCCATGGATAAGCAGTGCCCTCTTTAGTACTGGAAGCAGAGTCATCAACATCTTTAAGACTAACCAGACTTGAGAACCAATTTAGAAAAGTCATCCTTACAATTTTTGTTTCTCTAGAATGACTCTCGCTACCAAAATATCTTTGACTCGGTTCTCTAGAGAGGCAAAACCAGCAAAGTGTATAAATATATACAGTGAGAGATCTATATCAAGTATATGACTTACTCACTTGTAGAGGCTTCTCCTGATTCATGTAGCTGTAGAGGCTGGGAACCCAAGATTGGCAGGTTAGTGAAAAAGGGCTCTTGCACACAGGCTGTGAAAATTGATGAATCCCAAGATTTGCAGGCAATATTGCAGGTAATCTGCAGGCTCAGGTCCCAAGAACTGGAGGTTAGATGAACAGGAGCCAGTTGCAGGATCCAGAGCAAGAAAAACCCCTTGAGCTTTGCCAGAATGTCCGCTTATATTCACTGTAGGCCATATACCTGAGGAAACTCCCTTTCAACTGACTGGCTACACATAACAGATCCCATAATGGAGGTGATCACATAATATCAACTCTCATCTTGGAAGT
>NW_004444483.1:0-3210 GCF_000243295.1 Trichechus manatus latirostris | reverse complement strand
CTATTTAGTATTCCCCCACCCCCACTTTTTTTTAATGGAAGTAGATATCCAGACTTTTCTTCTGAGGCATCTCTGGGTGGATTCAAACCTGCAACCTTTCTGATAGCCTAGGAAAGTATCAACAGTTTGTACCGCCCAGGGACTTATACAGATGTTAAGACAAGTGACCTAAGACTCACACTGTAGTAAGTAGTAGGACCAGAACTCAAAGCCAAGGAGCCTCACTGGAGGTCATGCTCCTTAACCATTGTGCAACCTGCCTCCCAAGTTGTTTGGCAATATAAGTTCCTATGATTTAAAAATGACCTCGAAAAACTGAGACAGCCATTGCAAATCTCTCCTTTTCATGGAAATGAGTAAAAAAGAGTGCTCAAATTCATTCACTTAATATTTATGGAGGGGCTTCTTGTGTCAGATGGTGTGCTGGACACAAGATGTGTAAGGCTACACACAGTCACTGCTGCAGAGCTACTAGTCATACATGTGAGACAGACATTGATCAAATAACTGCAGAGAGAGCTTTCCTGGGTCACAGATGTCTGAACAAAATTGAGAAAGAGAACAAGTTTAGGATTCACCCTCTTGGAAGTAATCTCCTTGGTCACTGGACTAGATCTTATTCAACTTTAAATCCATGATGCCTAGTACATGGTTGATGTTCAGAGATTGTATGTGGAATGAATAATGTTCCTCATGCAATTATAAAAATGAAAAGAACCTGGTAAGAAGAATAAAGTCCAATCTTCAGGTGATTCACATTGGCTGAAGAAAAGATCATTTATCTGTAACTAGAGAATAATTTGAAGTATTGAGGCAAATTTTGTAAATATGCCTTTTCCACTTCACTTCCATTTCCACATCTTTGTTATTATCCCATTTCTAACTGATCTTGTATTCAACCAGTTCTTTGTGCTCATTGAAAATATAGTTTTATGGCTCATTATATTAGATAATCATAAAATCAAGATGGTATAATAACCTGCTTTTTCTTTTTGAATTTCATTATGTATTCTTGAATATTCGTAATTTCAGTATCTGTCAGAACTATTATTTTATAATTTGGCATGTTGAAATTTGGTCATTGGTCAAAATTAAATGCTGTAAATCAGATGAGGCAATTCAATGATTGACAATCTTTACAGTTTTTATTTAGGAGGTAGGAGGAACAAAGTGGGGCTAGAATTGTAGTAGCAGAAAAGTAGTAGTTACTCATGTCAGCCGGGAGTGAGGGATAGTTTGTTACTTTTGTTGTTGTACGATAATAACCAGTTCTGACTCCTACTCATGGCGAACTCATGTGTTTCAGAGTAGTGTTGTGCTCCATAGGGTTTTCAATGGCTATGATCTTCTGGAAGTAGATCACCAGGACTTTCTTCCAAGGCACTTCTGGGTGGATTCAAACTGCCAGTCTTTCAGTTAGTAGCAGAGCATTTAATGATTTGCATCACCCAGAGACTCCTTGTGATTGTAAGGTGTCCTTGTTTTTGTCTATGTTCACACATGATTACAGGGTGGTGTCATTTGTGCCTGATCTCATCATAGTCAAGATGTCACCTCATCTGAAGTTGAAATTCTGTGAAATTGTTTATGTTTATAGGAAACACTGTGGTTTGTTACCATCTGTCAGTTGTCATGGCATTTGTTTCTTTTTCACAGAGAAAAGTCTTACCCTTTGTCATGGATTGAATAGTGTCCCCCCAAAATATGTGTCAGCTTGGCTGGGTCAAGATTCCCAATGTATGATTGTCTAACATTTTGTAATCTGAGGTGATTTCCCTATGTGTTGTAAATCCTATCGCTATGATGTAATCAGATGAGTTAGTGGCAGTTATATTAGACAAGTGTTTTAAGCCAATCTCTTTTGAGATATAAAAGAGAGAAACAAGCAGAGAAACTTGGGGACCTCATACCACCAAGAAAGCAGTGCTGGGAGCAAAGCACATCCTGTGGACCTGAAGTTCCTGCTCTGTGATGCTCCCAGACCAAGGGAAGACTGATACATGAAAAGGACCTTCCTCCAGAGCCGATAGAGAGAGAAGACCTTCTCCTGGAGCGGGTACCCTGAGTTCAGACTTCTGGCCTGCTGGACTGTGAGAGAATAAACTTCTCTTTGTGGAAACTATTCACTTGGAGTATTTCTGTTATAGTGGCACTGGATGACTAAGACACCTTTCCTACTCTGTTTTCCTCCTAACCTATTAGGAAGCCATCTCTGTTAGTTTTTCTTTGTTCATGTTTACAGTATTTCTTTTTTAGCAAATTAAAAACAAACAAACAAAAAAAAATCAAACCTACTGCCAAGTTGATACCAACTCATAGTTACCCTATACCACAGAATAGAACTTCCTCAAAAGGTTTTCAAGGCTGTAATTTTTATGGAAGCAGATTGTCACATCGTTATGCTGGAGAGCAGCCGGTGGGTTCCAACTGCTGACATTTGGTTAGGAGGTGAGTATTTTAACCACTGTGCCACCAGAGCTCCTGTTTTTTGCACATACAATCATATATATTCTTATCCCTCTGTAAACAAGTGGTAGCAGATTATACACACTGTCCTACACTTTCCTTGTTTCTCTTACCAGTACTCACTGGAGGACTTTCCATCTAAGTACATAGAAATATTTATCATTGTTTTTTATGAGTGAATAATACTCCACTGTCTGTAAGAGTCATAGTTATTACATAATTTTAGCTTCTTAAAAGAAAACAAGGAGCCCTGGTAGTGCAATGTTTAAATGCTCAGCTGTTAACAGAAAGTTTGACATTCAAATGCACCAGTCACTTTGCAGGAGAAAGATGCTGTCTGTTTCCATAAAGATCACAGCCTTGGAAACCCTACGGGGCAGTTCTACTCTTTCCTAAAGGGTTACAATTAGTTGGAATTGACTTGGCACTAAGGTATTTTCTGGTAACACCAAATATAGCTTGTGCCTAGAATAAATAATACTGTATGTATGGCTGCTTGGAATACCTGGGTTGTGCAAATTGTTAAGCACTCGGCTACTAACAGAACGGTTGGTGGTGCCTCAGAAGAAAGATCTGGCAATCTGTTTTCAAAAGATCATGCCATTGAAAACCAAATGGAGCACAGTTCTACTCTGAAACAAATGGGTTCTTCATGAGTTAGAATCGGCTTTAAGGCAAATGTTTTATTCCATTTTGTCATGTTTTTGGTTTGGCTAGATGGTTATTTGTAAAACCCTGAGCGCA
>NW_004444482.1:67232-68939 GCF_000243295.1 Trichechus manatus latirostris | reverse complement strand
GGAGCTCCACAACCCCTCAGGAAGCAGCAAGGATGACTCATGGAGGTGAGAGGTAAGGAGGAAATCAAAAGAAGCAGAAAAAAAAAAGCAACACCAGCAGCCAACAAATGGCACTTAGAGAGCTGGCCAGTTCAGGCAGGTGGAATCCAAGCAGCCGGTGCTTCCCGAACAAGAGACTGTGGCCGCGGGAAGCACAGGAGGCCGAGTGGGGGTGAAGAAGGGTGGGGGGTGGGAAAGCATATATTGCAAATTACCAGTTGTTTTGTATCCTGCTGGAAGCTCCATGAAGCTGCTTTCTTGTACCCGCTGTTTGCTGGTCTCCGATAGGAGTCCTAGATGGTGGATCTGTGCTGTGTTAGCTGATAGGGGACCTCTGCATGAATCTCTCATCGCTGTCTATTCTCTGTCAGTTTTCTCACTCTGGTGCTTGGCTGAGTTCTTTATCTCTTCATTTGATGTTTTAGGGTCTCAGGGTTGCTGTTTTCTCTGTTTGGCTTAGTTTTTTGAATCTTTGCTGTGGAGGGACAGTGTGGTGCTTCTGCCTAGAGCGCCATTTTGCATTTTGCCGGAAGTTCTCATTGTAGTTTTGATCTACATTTCTCTAATGGCTAATGATAGTGAGCATTTCTTCATGTGTCTGTTAGCTGCCTGAATATCTTCTTTGGCAAAGTGTCTGTTCATATCCTTTGCCCTTTTTTTAATTGGGTTATTTATCTTTTTGTTGTTGAGGTTTTGCAGTACCTTGTTGATTTTAGAGAATAGACGCTGATCAGACTTGTTGTAGCCAAAATTTTTTTCCCAGTCTGTCGGTGTCTTTTGAATCTTTCGGTGAAGTCTTTTGATGAGCATAAGTGTTTGATTTTTAGTAGTTCCCAGCTATCTAGTCTCTTCTGGTGCTTGTGCATTGTTACGTATGGTTAGTATTGTGTTTATGCCATGTATTACGGCTCCTAGTGTTGTCCCTAATTTTTCTTCCATAATCTTTACCTTTTTCGATTTTGTATTTAAGTCTTTGATCCATTTAAAGTTAGTTTTTGTGCATGGGGTGAGGTATGGGTCTTGTTTCAGTTTTTTGCAGATGAATATCCAGTTATGCCAGCACCATTTGTTAAAGAGACCGTCTTTTCCTCAATTCATGGACTTTGTGCCTTTGTCAACTATCAGCTGCTCATAAGTGGATGAATTTATGTCTGGATTCTCAATTCTGTTCCATTGGTCTATGTACCTGTTGTGCCAGTTCCAGGCTGTTTTGACTAACGTGGCAGTAAAATAGGTTCTAAAATCAGGTAGTGTGAGACCTCCCACTTTGTTCTTCCTCTTGAATAAAACTTTACTTATTCGGGACCCCTTCCCTTTCCATATGAAGTTGGTGATTTGTTTCTCCATCTCATTAAAAAATGCTGTTCAGTTTGGACTGGGATTGCATTGTATATGCAAATCGGTTTGGGTAGAATTGACATTTTCACAATGTTGAGTCTACCTATCCATGAGCAAGGTATGTTCTTCCAGTTTTGCAGGTCTCTTTTGGTTTCTTGCAGTAGTGTCTTGTAGTTTTCATTGTATAGATCTTTTACATCTCTGTTTAGATTTATTCCTAAGTATTTTATCTTCTTGGGAGCTATTGTAAATGGTATTGATTTGGTGACTTCCTCTTCAAGGTTCTCTTTGTTGGGTGTAAAGGAATCCAACTGATTTTTGTATGTTTAT
>NW_004444482.1:6102-66008 GCF_000243295.1 Trichechus manatus latirostris | reverse complement strand
GATTTTGGCCCTTTCTTCTTTTTGGATGGGTGCATTTATTGCTATAAAGTGACCTCTGAGCATTGTTTTTGCTCTGTCCTAAAGGTTCTGGTAGGATGTGTTTTCATTCTCGTTTGATTCTATGAATTTCTTTATTCCATCCTTAATTTCTTCTGTAACCCAGTAGTTTTTGAGCAAGGTGTTGTTCAGTTTCCCTGTGTTTGATTTTCTTTTTCCTTGCTTTTTCTGTTGATTTCTACTTTAATGGCTTTATGGTCAGAAAGGATGCTTTGTAATATTTCAATGCTTTGGATTTTGTTAAGGCTTGCTTTATGGCCTAATATGTGGTCTATTCTGAAGAATGTTCCGTGTGTTGGAAAAGAAAGTATACTTGGCTACTCTTGGGTTGAGTGTTCGGTATATGTCTGTGAGATCAAGTTGGTTGATTGTAGCATTTAGCTCTTCCATGTCTTTGTTGAGCTTCTTTTTGGATGTTTTGTCCTTCACTGAAAGTGATGTGTTGAAGTCTCCTACTACTATTGCAGAACTGTCTATCTCTCTTTGCAGTGCAGTTAGAGTTTGTTTTATGTATTTTGGATCCCTGTTGTTGGGTGTGTAAATATTTATTATAGTCATATCATCCTGGTGTATTGACCCTTTAATCATTATATAGTGTCCTTCCTTATCCTTTGTGGTGGATTTTACTTTAAAATCTGTTTTGTCAGAAATTAATACTGCCACTCCTGCTCTTTTCTGAGTGTTGTTTGCTTGATATTTTGTTTTCCATCCTTTGCATTTTAGTTTGTTTGTGTCTTTAAGTTTAAGTGTGTCTCTTTTAGGCAGCATGTAGACAGATCATGTTTTTTTATCCAGTCGGCCAGTCTCTGTCTCTTTATTGGTGCATTTAGTCCATTTACATTGAGGATAATTATTGACAGGTATGAGTTTAGTGCTGCCATTCTGATTTCTTTTTTTGTGTGTGTTGTTAACAGTTTCTTTATTCCACTTAATTTTCTGTGCTGAGTCATTTTTCTTTATGTATTTTTTTTTATCTTTTCCATTGTTGATTTTGTGTTTGCTGAGTCTTTATATTTTCTAGTTTTTTATTATGACTTGTAGGATTGTTAGTTTCCTTTGTGGTTACCTTAATTTTTACCTCCATTTTTCTAAGTTTATACCAGTGTTTTATTTCTTTACATCACTTTGACTTCCTCTCCATATGAAAAATCTATGTTGACCTTTTTTAAGTCCCTCTTTTTGTTTTAATTTTGTCATCTTTTACATATTGACATTTGTTTCCCTATTTTCAATGTTTTAGCTTTGATTTACTTTTGCGAGTTCCCTATCTGGGTTGATATATGGTTGCTCTATCCTGTGTTCTAGTCTTGGGTTGTTATCTGATGTTACTGAGTTTTCTGACCGGAGGACTCCCTTTAGTAGTTCTTGTAATTTTGGTTTGGTTTTTGCAAATTCCCTAAACTTCTGTTTATCTGGAAATGCCCTTATTTTGCCACCATATTTGAGAGACAGTTTTGCTGGATATATAATTCTTGGCTAGTAGTTTTTTTCCTTCAAGGCTTTATATATGTCATCTTATTGCCTTCTTGCCTGCATGCTTTCTGCTGAGTAGTCTGAGCTTATTCTTATTAACTCTCCTTTATATATGACTTTTCGTTTATCCCTCACCACTCTTAAAATTCTCTCTTTATCTTTGCTTTTGGCAAGTTTGATTATAATATGTCTTTGTGATTTCCTTTTGGGATCTACCTTATGTGGGGTTCGATGAGCATCTTGGATAGATATCTTCTCATCTTTCATGATATCAGGGAAGTTTTCTGCCAACAAATCTTCAACAATTCTCTCTGTATTTTCTGTTATCCCCCCTGTTCTTGTGCTCAAGTCACTCGTAGCTTATTCCTCTATAGAGTCCCACATAATTCTTAGGGTTTCTTCATTTTTTTAAATCCTTTTTTCTGATTTTTCCTTAAATAAGTTGGTGTCAAGTGCTTTGTCTTCAATCTCACTAATTCTGACTTCCATTGCCTCAGTTCTGCTCCTAGGACTTTCTATTGAGTTGTCTTAATTCTGACATTTTATTGTTAATCTTCTGGATTTCTGAGTACTGTCTCTCTATGGATTCTTGAAACCTGTTAAATTTGTCATTATGTTCTTCTCTACTTTCTTTAGTTTCTTCTATTGAGTGTTCTCCGTTTTGCTTAATTTCCTTCCTAATTTCTTGAAGAATTCTTTATATTAATCTTTTGTATTCTTCCTCTGGTAATTCCAAGAAATTTTCCTCTTCTGGAAAATTTCTAGATTCTTTATTTTGGGAGGTTGCTGAAGCCATCATGGATTGCCTGTTTATGTGATCTGATATTGACTGTTGTCTCCGAGCCATTAATAAGTTATTATATTTATTTATTTTAT
This sequence comes from Trichechus manatus latirostris, assembly GCF_000243295.1. Classification (NCBI taxonomy): domain Eukaryota; kingdom Metazoa; phylum Chordata; class Mammalia; order Sirenia; family Trichechidae; genus Trichechus; species Trichechus manatus. The sequence goes on along the minus strand of NW_004444482.1, from coordinate 63,602 downwards.
GTTTGCTTACTGTGTCCTAGCTTTTTGTTTTGATATGCCCAAATAGGCTGCTTGTATGAGCTAGTTTGATTATTGGCACCTTTGAAGCTCTAATGTCCTGTCACCAGGTGGTTAAGTCTGTTACTAGGTATGTGAGCTCAGGAGTCTGCCCACTCCTCCTGTATGGATTCAGCTTGGGTGCCCAGGTAGATAGCCACCAAGTGTGTGGTGTAGGCTCTCACAGTCCTAAACAGGCATGGGTGATTGGTGTAGGCATATGCATCTGGCTGCAGCAGGGGCACACACTCAGAGCAAAGTAGGGGGCTGACAGCTTCCCCTGTTCCCTAGAGTGCATAGGTGGGTGGGTTTTGCAGCCAGACTATGAGCACTAATGCTGTTGGCTGTAAGGACTGGGGGGCATCTCTTATTCTTGGGCCCCTATCCCAAGTGGCTAGGTGGTGTGGTTGGAGCCACCAGTCCTCAGGCCCCTGATGTGGGTAGATGAAGACCCTGCTTAATGGGCAGACAGTGTCAAATGTCAAGAACCTGCCACTTCACAGCTGAAACAGTTGAAGTTAGAGTCCCGGTATATACTCTGTTGTACTGCAGTAATGAGGGTCTAAGCTGTTGAGATGGGCCCACACAAGTGTATGCAGGCGGATAGGCACTCAAAATCCATTGATCCCTTATGCCTGTGCCTAGGCAAAGGAGCTGTGCCTACCATGAGTTCCTGGCTTAGGGGAGCAGGCAGTTTATTTTTTCCCGTTTGTTAATTTGTTTACTCTCCAAGGCACGGAGAATGGCTTCAGGTGTGTGACGGATCGTGCCGGAACTTGGCAATTGCTGAAGCTGGTCTGGGACCCTGTGCAGAGCAGGAAGCAGGGAAGTAAATGGGAGAGAGGTTTTTCCTTAAGGAGGGTGTTTTTGATCTGTGAGGTAGGCCGTACGCAATTACTTATCTTTCGCCAGATCAAGGGCTGCTTCTTATTGGTTCCAGGTGGCCGTGTAGACTCTCTGGCGCTGGGTCTCACCCAGTATGGAAAAAGTGCCTCCTGAGCATGGCTGTTTGCCTGCCACACCGCTCACTCACGAGCTGCTCCAGACTGAAGGGCTCAGGCTCTTGCCAGGTCAGGTCTGGCAACTCCTTTCTGCCTCTGAACTGTCTCTCCCTCCCCCTGCCACTCCGTCCAGTTCCTCAACTCTGTCTTTGATATTCAGGCCTCCTAGATTGCCATATACAATTGAATCACTTGTTTTTTGGGTCTTTGTTGTAAGAGGGTCCACCGGAAGCATCTGACTACTCCTCTGTCTTGGCCCCGCCTCCTTTCATCTTCATTTGATGCTTCCTGGGTCATGTAATATTTTCCCCGTACAGTCTTTCAATATTGCAAGTTGAGGTTTGAATTCTCTCTTCAGTTCTTTCAGCTTGAGACATGCCGAGCATGTTCTTCCATTTTGGTTTTCTATCTCTAGGTATGTGCATATGTCATTATAATACTTTACTTTGTCTTCTGGAGCTGCCCTTTGAAATCTTCAATTCAGCTCTTTTATTTCACCATTTCTTCCTTTTGCTTTAGCTACTATACATTCAAGAGCAAGTTTCAGAGTCTCTTCTGTCATCCATTTTGTCTTTTCTTTCTTTCCTGTCTTTTTAATGATCTTTTGCTTTCCTGTATGGTGTCCTTGATTTCATTCCACAGCTTGTCTGGTCTTCAATCATTAGTGTTCAACATGTCAGATCTACTCTTGAGATGGTCTCTAAATTCAGGTGGAATATACTCAAGGTCATACTTTGGCTCTTGTGGATTTGTTCTAATTTTCTTCAGCTTCAACTTGAACTTGCATATGAGCAATTGATGGTCTGTTCCACAGTTGGCCCCTGGCCTTGTTCTGAATGATGATATTGAGCTTTTCCATCGTCTCTTTCCACAGATGTGGTCAATTTGATTCCTCTGTATCCCATCTGGTGAGATCCACTTGTATAGTCACCATTTATGTTATCGAAAAAAGATATTTGCAATGAAGAAACCTTTGGTCTTGCAAAATTCTATCATGTGATCTCTGGCATCATTTCTGTTACCAAGGCCCTATTTTCCAACTACTGTTTTTTTTCTTTGTTTCCAACTTTTGCATTCCAATTACCAGTAATTATCAATGCATCTTGATTGCATGTTTGGTCAATTTCGGACTGCAGAAGTTGGTAAAAATCTTCAGTTTCTTCATCTTTGGCCTTAGTGGTTGGTGCGTAAATTTGAATAATAGTTGTATTGACTGGTCTTCCTTGTAGGTGTATGGATATTATTCTATCACTGACAGCGTTGTACTTCAGGATAGATCTTGTAATGTTCTTTTTGACAATAAATGTAATGCCATTCCTCTTTAAGTTGTCATTCCTAGCATAGTAGACCATATGATTGATTCAAAATGACCAATACCAGTCCTTTTCAGCTCACTAATGCCTAGGATATCAATGTTTATGCATTCCATTTCATTTCTGATGATTTCCAATTTTCTTAGATTTATACTTTGTATATTCACGTTCCTATTATTAATGGATGTTTGCAGCTGTTTCTTTTCTTTTTGAGTCATGCCACATCAGCAGTGAAGGTCCCCAAAGCTTGACTCCATCCTGGTCATTAAGGTTGACTCTACTTTGCAGAAGTAGCTCTTCCCCAGTCATATTTTGAGTGCCTTCCAACCTGAGGGGTTCATCTTCTGGCACTATATCAGACAGTGTTCCACTGCTATTCATAAGGTTTTCACTGGCTAATTTTTTCAGAAGTAGACTACCAGGTCCTTCTTAGTCTGTCTTAGACTGGAAGCTCAACTGAAACTCGTCTAAAATGGCTGATGCTGCTGGTGTATGAAATACTGGTGGCATAGCTTCCACTGTCACAGCAACACACAAGTCCCTAAAGTATGACAAACTGACAGACGCATAGGGTATAAGTCTATACATATACCTAATTCTAGATTTAACACTAACACTAACTCCACCTCTGACAGTAAGAAAGCCCTAAACTTAACGTTAACACTTTTTACCTAATTATAACACAAACCCTAACACTTACCATTACCCTATTGCTAACCCTAACCCTATATCAAATTCAAAACTTAATGCCACCCCTAGATGTAACCCTAACATGAAACCTAAACCTATCATTACACTAACACTGACTTCTAAATCAAAAGATAATCACAAGTTTAAGCCTAATGCTAATCCTAGATAACAGCCTTATCCTAATCCTAGATGTAATCCTGAACTTAATACTAACCCTAACCCTAGATTTGATCCAAACATGGATAGTAACTTTAACACTAAAACTAGCCATAACCCTTGAACCTAAACATAACCCTAACACTTACCATAACCATAAACCTAACACAAACCCTAGATCTAACCATAACACAAATTCTATTACTAACCCTAACCTTAAGGCTAACACTAACATTAACTCTATCCCTAATATAAAATCAAAAGTAACACTAATCCTAGAAGTAACTCAAATTCTAACCCATAAGCCAAAATTTTGCCCCAACCTTAACTTCTAACTCCAACCATTGTTATAATCCTAACTCTAAGGCAAACTCTAACCCTAAGCTCTAACCCTAACCCTAAACCTAACCCTAAAAATAATACTAATCCCTACACCTAACACTAACCTTAACCCAAACCCCAACCCAGATATAACCCTAACCCTAACACTAAAACTAACCTTAATTCCTACACCTAACACTAACACTAACCTTAGATCTAGAGTTAGGGTTCAGGTTAGGGTTAGAGTTCTTTTTAAATGTTTGGATTAGTTTTACATCTTGTGTTAGCATTAGGATTAGGGTTAGGATGAGGGTTATGGTTACATGTAGGGTTATATTTAGTGTCAGTATTAGGTTTAAGGTTAGATCTAGGGTTAGGATTAGTGATAGGGTTAGTTTTAGTGTTATATCTAGGGATGTGGTTAGGGTTAGGTTTAAGGTTAGTTTTAGAGTTAGGGTTAGGGTTACATCTAGGGTCATTGATAGGATTAGATTTAAGGTTTGGGTTATGGTTAGATCTTTGCTTACGTTTAAGTCCAGACTTATGGTTAGTGTTTGTGGTAGGTTTAATCTAGGGTTATGGTTAACGTTAGGTTCTGGTTAGATCTCAGTTTTTGATTAGGGTTAGTATTAATGCTAGGTTTAAATCTAGGTTTAGGTTTAGGATTATGGTTAAACCTAGGGTTCAACTTAGTTTTTCAGGTTAGAGTTAAATTTAAATTTATGGTTAGGCTTAGAGCTACAGTTAGGGTTAGGGTTAGGTTTAGTTCTCAGGTTAAAGTTACTGTTAGATCTAGATTTGGGGACAGGGTTATGTTTAGGTGTTAGGGTTAGTTTTCAAGTCAGAGTTAGGGTTAGATATAGGGTTAGTGTTAAGGATAAGGTTAGGATTAAAGTTAGATTTAGGCTTAGTTTTAGGGTTAGTGTTTAGTTAGGGTTACATCTTAGGTTAGGGATAGAACTAGGGTTAGTGTTACTGTTATATTCTGGGATAAGGTTAGATTTATGTTTTATGCTTTGAGTTTGGTGTTGGTTTAGTGTGTGTGTTAGATCTAAGTTTTGGGGTTAGATTTAGGTTTAATATTAGGTTAGTGTTAGGATTAGATCTAGAGTTAGAGTGAGGTTTAGATTTAGGATAATTGCTAAGGTTTAGATTAGATCTAATGTTAGTGTTAGGTGTAGGAATTAAGGTTAGTCTTACTGTTATTGTTAGGGGTAGATCTGGGTTTGGGGTTTGGGTTAAGTGTAATGTTAAATGTAGGAGTTAGTTTTTTTAGGGTTAGGTGTAGGGTTTGGGGTTAGAGTTTAGGATTAGAGTTTGTCTTAGAGTTAGGATTAGATCAATGGTTAGGTTTAGGGGTTAAGTTTAGGGGAAGCTTTTGATTTATGGGTTAGAATTTCGGTTGCATCTTGGATTAGTGTTAGGATTATTCTTACATCTAGGGATAGAGTTAAGGTTAGTGTTAGTTATAGGGTTAGATCTAGAGTTAAAGTTAGTGATAGGGTTAGGATTATGGTTATGGTAAGACCTAAAGATAGTGTTAGAGTTAGATCTAGAGTTAGGTTTAGGGTCAGAGGTTAAGGTTAGTGTTAGTTTTCCGGTTAGTGTTAGGGTTTGTGTTAGGGCTAGGGTTAGTGTTGGGTTTGGATCTAGATCTATGAGTTAAGTAGATTTTGTTTTAAAGGTCTGGGTTACTTTTACATCTTGGGTTATTAGTTGGATTTGGGTTAGGATTTGGCTCACCGTTACATGTAGATTTAGGTTAGTGTTAATATTACCTTTAAGGTTAGGTTTTGGGTTTGGGTTAGTGATAGGGTTAGGTTCAGTGTTACATCTAAGCATTTTGTTAGCATTAGGTTAATGGTTAGTTCAGGGTTAGATCTAAGGTTAAAGTTAGGATTAGGTGTTAGTGTGAGGGTTATGGTTAGATTGAGGGTTAGGACTAGGATGAGCAGTTAGGGTTCTGGTTAGGGTTAGGGTTAGATCTAAATTCGGATTTTGGGTATTGTTAGGGTTATTTCTTTGGTTAGAATTAAGTTTAGAGTTAAGTTAGCATTAGGGTTATGTCTAAGTTTAGTCTTAGGGTTAAGGTTAAAGTTAGGATTTGGGTTTGTTTGAAGATGACATCGTGGCTTAGGGATAGGTTAGGCATTAGAGGTTAGGGTTATGGCTACCTTTAAGATTACACTTATGTTACAATTAGGATACCTATTAAATTCTGAGAGTATTAGGGCAAAAGATATAACAAAGTCTGAATCAAGATTAGGGTTAATGTTATACCTAAAGCGAGGGTGAGGGCAAAGAGTAAGGCTAGTGTTAGACCTTGGGTTAGGGCTAGTGTTAGGGTTAGACTACTTGTTAGGTTTAGTGGTGTAATTAGAATTAGGGATAGGAAAGGTTTAAAGTTAGGTTTTAGGTGATGGATAAGCTTAGGCTTAGTTTGGTGTTAGGTTTCAGGTTAGTGTAAGGATTAAGTTTAGGTCTAGTGTAGGGGTAAGGGTAGTATTTGGGCTGGATCTAGGCCTAGAGTTAGAATTAGGATTAAAGCTAGGATTAGTGTTTTGGTTACCCTTAGGTTTAGGGGTAGAGGTATGTATAAGGTTAGTGTCAGGTTTAGGTCCAGGCTTAGCATTTGTGTAAATTTGGACTAGGGCTAGGTTGAACATTAGATTTAGTGGTTAAAGTATGTCTAGGGATAGCGTTAGGGTTGGAGTTAATGTTAAGTTTAGTTTTAGGGTAGGAAGTACAATTAGTGCTTGGGCTAGGGCTTGCTTTAGTGTTAAGATAGAATTAGAGCTATGGCTAAGTTTAGGGTTAGCTTTTGGTTTCGGGTTCGGGTTAGTTCTAGTTTTAGGGTATGTGTATGGTTATGGATAGAATTAAGACTAGGGTTAGTGTTAGAGTTAGACTTAGGGTTAGGGTTAGACTACAGGCTGTGTTTAAGGTTATAATCTGATCTAGAGTTAGAGTTAGGATTAGAGTTAGGGCTAGGCCTGGGTCTATGACTACAGATAGAGCTAGTACAAAGTCTAGGGATAATAGGGTTAAAGTTACACAGAAGAATAGGTTTGGGTTAGAGTAAAGGTTAAGAGAATGATTAGGGCTAGGGTAGAGTTAGGATTAGACACAGGTTTATGGCTATGGTTAGGGTTAGTGTCTCAGTTAGTGTTAGGACGAGTGGACGGTCTAGTGTTAGATTTAGGACTAGGACTAAGGTTAGTGTTAAAGTTAGGGTAACATTTAGTTTTAGGTTAAGGTTAAGGTTTGGATACGAGTTAAGTTTTAGGATATAATTAGGGATACGGCTAGGATAGGATTATGGTTATTGTTAGGGTTAGGATTCAGCTTACATCTTGAGTTAGGGTTAAGGTTAATGTTAAATCTTGGAATACAGTGAGAGTTAGGTTTCTGGGTAGGGTTTTATCATTAGAGTTAGGTTTAGAGTTAGATTTACAAAGAGGTTTAGGGTTAAAGGTAAGGGTAAGATTTAACATTAGGTAAAGTGTTAGGGTTAGAGTTAGAATTAGGGTTACAATTAGGATTGGGGTTAGGGTGAGATCTAGATTTAGGGTTACTGTCAGAGTTAGGATTAGATTGAGGGTTAGGGTAAGGGTTCAGGTTATGGTTAGCTTTAGGGTTCAAGTTCAAGTCACATCTAAGGTTAGTATTATGGTTGAAGTTAGTGTTTAGTGTGGGTTAAGGTTCAGGTTAAATTTAGATCTGGAATTAGGGATAAAATACATCTAGGTTTAGGTTTAGTGTTAGAGTTAGTGATAGGGTCAGGTTTTGTTAGGGTAAGTGTTGAACTAAGGGGTTTGGTTTAGTGTTAGACCTAAGGGTAGGGTCAAGGTTACATCTGTAGTTAGTGATAGGTTTAGGGTTTGCTTAAGTATAACTTTCATTTCAGGATCAATGTTATAGTTAGGATTAGGTTTACATTTAGAGATAGTGTTAGGTTTGATTCCAGGGTTAGGGTAAGGAATACCATCAGAGTTAAAGTTAGATCTGAGTTCAAGGCAAGTGTTCATTTTAGGTTTATGGTGGGGGTTAGGAGTCTATCTATGGTTAGCTTTAGGGTTAGGTTTAAAATTAGGGTTATTTTTAGGTTTTGGGATCAGTGTTAGGGTTAGGGGTAAGGTTGAAGTTAGTGGTAGACCTAGAGTTAAGGTTATGGTTAATTTTAGGTATAGTTCTAGAGTTAGGGTTTGTGTTAGTGTTAGTGTTAGGTTAAGATCTAGGGTCAAGGTTAGGGTCCGATCTGGGGTTAATGCTAGGGTTAGGGTTAAATTTCAGGGTTAGGTTTACGTTGTTGGATAGGGTTAGCATTAGGCTTAATCTAAGGTAAGGGTTAGGTTTCAATCTATGATTAGATTTAGATCTAACTTAGTGTCTTTTCTGGGTTGAGTGTGGTTTAGTGTTAGAATTTTGTTTAGGGTTACTGTTTGTCTTCCATAGTTTTAGGTTTTATTTTAGGTTTAGATCTAATGTTAGGAAACGGTTTAAGTTTACGTTTTACATTATAGATACGCTTAGGTTAGGTGTTAGGTTTAGGGTTAGTGTTAGAGTTATCTGTAGTTCTAGTGTTAGGGCTAGAATTAGAGCTGGACCTACGGTTACAGTTAGGATTAGGATTAAGCTATGATTCGGGTTTTTCATTACCTTTAGGTTTTGGGATAGGGGTATGGATAGGGCTAGTGTTAGGTTTAGGTCCACCCTTAGCATTAGTGTAAAATTAGGGCTAGGACTAGGTTGAAGCTTAGTGTTAATGTACAGATTAGATTTAGCAGTTGAATTAGTTCTACAGATAGGGTTGGGGTTGGATTTAATGTTAGCTTTAGGTTTTGGGTAGGAAGTACAATTAGTGCTAGGGCTAAGACTTGCGTTTAGTGTTAAGGTAGAATTAGGGCTATGGCCAAATCTAGGGTTAGCTCCTGGTTTAGGGTTAGTGTTGGTCCTTGTCTTAGGGTACATGTAAGGTTATGGGTAGAATTAGGACTAGGGTTAATGTTAGGGTTAGTCTTAGGGTTAGGGCTAGACTACTGGTTAGGTTTAAAATTATAATTTGGGTCCAGGTTTAGAGTTAGGGCTAGGCCTGGGGCTATGACTACTGATAGGGCCAATACAAAGTTTAGGTATAGCCTTAGGGTTAAAGTTACACATAAGACTAGGTTTAGGTTAGAGTAAATGTTAGAAGAATAATTAGGGCAGGGTAGAGCTAGGATTAGGCATAGGTTTAAGGCTATGGTGAGGGTTAGTGTTTCATTTAGTGTTAGGTTTAGTGGTAGGTGTAGTGTTACAGTTAGGACTAGGACTAAGGTTAGTGTTAAAGTTAGGGTATCTTTTATAGCTAGGTTTAAGGTTAAGGTTTGTATATGAATTAGGTTTGATGGTATAATTAGGGATATGGCTAGGATAGGGTTTGGGTTATTGTTAGAGTCAGGGTTAGGCTTACTTCTTGGGTTAGGATTAGGGTTAGTGTTAAATCCTGGGATAGGGTTAGCGTTAGGGTTCTGGATAGGGTTTTATCATTAGAGTTAGGGTTCGAGTTAAGGTTACTAGAAGTGTTAGCATTAGAGGTAAGGGTTAGATTTAGCAGTAGGTAAAGGGTTAGTATTACAGTTAGAATTAGGGTTACAACCAGGGTTGATGTTTGGGTTAATGTGAGATCTAAGGTTAGGGTTACTGTTAGGGTTAGGGTTAGATTCAGGGTTAAGGTAAGGGTTCGGGTTACTGCTTGGTATACGGTTCAGGTTCAAGTTAGATCTTGGATTAGAGTTAAGGTTGAGATTATATCAGGGGTTAGGGTTAGAGTGTGGATTAGCTTTCAGGTTAAATTTAGATCTTGGATTAGGATTAAAGTAGATGTAGGGTTAGATTTACTTTTATGGTTATGGATAGGGTCAGGTTTGGTTAGGGTAAGTGTTGGGTTAGGGGTTTGGATTAGTGTTAGAGTTAAGGGTAGGGTCCAATTACATCTGTTGTTAGCCGTATGTTCAGGATTATGTTTAGGTATAGGCTTAAGGTCAGCTTTCATTTCAGAGTTAATGTTACAGTTAGGATTAGAGATAAGGTTAAGGTTATATCTAGGGTTAGTGTCATAAATATCATCAGAGTGGACATTAGATCTGTTTTTAAGGTAAGGGTTCAAGTTAGGGTTATGGTGGGGATTAAGATTAGAACTAGGGTTAGGTTTAGGGTTAGGTTTAGAGTTAAGATTGTTATTAGGTTTTGGGGTCAGTGTTAGGGTTAAGGTTAGGCATAAGGTTGAATTTAGGGTTAGATTTAGCGTTATGGTTAGGGTTAAGTTTAGATATAGATCTAAAGTTAGAGTCAGTGTTAGTGTTACTCTTAGGTTAAGATCTAAGGTTAGGGTTAGGGTTCGATCTAGTTTTAATGTTAAGGTTAGTGTTAAAATCAGAGGTTAGGGTTTTTGTTGTAGGATAGGGTTAACATTAGCCTTAATCTAGGGTAAGGGTTAGGGTTAAATTGAGAATTAGTTTTTGCTCTAAGTTAGGGTTACGATTTGTGCGTTGGTTAGTTTATAATTTGGTTTAGGGTTAGTTTTTGTGTTAGATATGTTTAGGGTTGTGGTTAAGATTTGATCTAAGGTTGCAAATAGGTTTAAGATTATGTTTTAGGTTATGGATAGACTTAGGCTTAGGTTTTGGATTAGGTTTATGATTAGTGTTAGGCTTATGTGTAGGTCTAGTGTTAGGGTTATGGGTGGAATTAGGGCCAGATCTAGGGCTAGAGTTAGGATTTGGTTAAGGCTAAGGTTAGGGTTTTGTTTTTCTTTAGTTTTGTTGATAGGTGTAGGAATACGGCTAGTGTCAGTTTTAGGTCCTGGCTTAGGGTTGGTGTAAAATTAGGGCTAGAGCTAGGCTAAAGGTTAGGGTGTGGGTGCAGATTAGGTTTAGCAGTTGAATTAGGTCTAGAGATAGGATTAGGGATAGGCTTAATATTAGGTTTAGGTTTAGCATTAGAAGTACAATTAGTGCTAACACTAGTGCTTGCTTTAGTGTTTCATTAGAATTAGTGATATGGCTAGTCTTACCATTAGCTCCTCGTTTAGGATTTGGGTTAGTTCTAGTTCTAGTTTAAAGGTAGTGGTTAGGTTTAGGTAGAATTAAGACTAGAGTGAGTGTTTGGGTTAGGCTTATGGTTAATGTTAGAGTACAGATTAGATTTAGGGTTATAATGTGGTCTAGGTTTAGGGTTAGGATTAGAGTTAAGGCTAGGCCTAGGGCTATGACTACCAATAGGGGTAAGACAAAGTTTAGCATTAGTCTTAAAGTTACTCTTAGAACTAGGTTAAGGTTAGGATTAGGAGAATAATTAGGGTAAGGTTGGAGCTAGGATTAAACATAGGTTTAGGACTATGGTTAGGGTTAGTGTTTGGTTAGGGTTATGGTTACTGTTAGGTTTAAGTTTAGTGGTTAGTGTTAGGGTTAGTGTTAAATCCTGGGATAGTGTTAACACTAGTATTCCTGATAGGGTTTTAACATTAGAGTTAGGGTTAGTGTTAGGGTTATGGTTAGAGTTAAAGAATAGATTTAGGATTAGGTAAAGGGTTAAGGTTAAGTTAGAATTACGGTTACAACTAGGCTTTGGTTTAGGTTTCTGCTAGGTTTAGGGTTCGGGTTCAATGCAGTTCTAGGATTAGAGTTAGGCTTGAGGTTAGATTAGCGGTTAGGTTTAGAGTGTGGGTTAGGGTTCTTGTTAGGTTTAGATCTAGGATTATGGTTAAAGTAGATCTAGGGTTATTTTTAATGGTAGGGTTAGGGATATCGTCAGGTTGTGTTAGGTTAAGGGTTGGGATCAAGAGTTTGTTTTAGTGTTAGAGTTTATGGTAAGGTTAAAGTTACATCTGTAGTTAGTTATAGGTTTAAGGTTATGCTTAGGTGTAAGGTTAAGGTTAGCATTCCTTTCAGGGTTAATGTTACAGTGAAGATACGGTTACATATAAAGTTAAGCTTTAGGTTAAATCTAAGGTTAGGTTTAGGAATACCGTCAGGATGAATCTTAGATCTGGGTTTAATGTAAGAATTTAGGTTAAGGTTATGGTGGGGATTAGGATTAGAACCACTGTTAGCTTTAGTGTTAGGTTTAGAGTGGGTTAGTCTTAGGTTTTGGGGTTTGTGTTAGTGTTAGGGATAAGTTTGAAATTAGGGTTAAATTTAGATTAAGGTTAAGGTTAAGTTTCAGTATAGATCTAGAGTTAGGGTTAGTTTTAGATTAAGATCTAGGGTCAGGGTCAGGGTTTTATCTAGGGTTAAAGTTAGGTTAGGGTTAAAGTTAGGGGTTAGGGTTAGGCTTGTGATAGGACTAGTGAGATGCTTAGATCTAGTGTAAGGGTTAGGGTTAAATCTAGGATTAAGTTAGATCTAAATTAGATAGGGTTTGGGTATAGGGTACTGTTAGAGTTTTGTTTATGCTTAGTGTTTGTATTAGATCTATGGTCAGGGTTGTGATTAGAGTTGGATCTATAGTTAGCGTGATTGTTAGATCTAGGATTATTGCTAGGTTTTAGGTTAGATCTAGACTAGGTTTAGTGTGCATGTAGCAATTAAGGTTAGTTTTAGTGTTAACACTAGGGTCAAATGTAGTGTTGGTGTTAGGTTTAAGGTAAGGGTGAGGTGTAGGGGCAAGGGTTAGTGGTAAGATTAGATCTAGAGTTTGGTTTCTGGTTAAGGTTAGAGTTTGTTTTAAATGTTTGGATTAGTTTTACATCTTGTGTTAGCATTAGGGTTAGGGTTAATATTAGGGTTATGGTTACATGTACGGTTATGGTTTGTGTTAGTATTAGGTCTAAGTTAGGATTAGGATAGAGTTAGGGTTAGTGTTAATCTAGGTATTTGGTTAGAGTTCGGTTCAGTGTTAGTTTTAGGGTTAGGATTAAGTTTACATCTATGGTTATTTATAGGGTTGTATTTAAGATTAGGATTAGGTTTAATAGTCTGGATAGGGTTATGGTTTGATCTTTAGTTACATTTAAGTCTAGATTTAGGATTAGGATAGGTGTTAGGTTTTGCTCTAAGGTTATGGTTACGGTTAGGTTAAGGTCACATCTGGAAGTACAGTTAGGGTTAATATTAGTATTAGGTTTAAATCAAGGATTAGGTTTAGGATTACCATTAGACCTAGTGTTTGGATTAGTTTTAGTGGTTAGGTTTAAATTTAGGTTTATTGTTAGTCTTAGATCTACTATTAGGTTTAGGTTTTGGGTTAGGTTTCTATATAGGATTAGAGTTAGGGTTAGATATCATGTAAGGGTTAGAGTTAGATCTAGAGTTAGGGATGAACCAAAACCAAACCAAACCCATTGCCATCAAGTCAATTCTGACTCATAGTGACCCTATAGGACAGTATAGAACTGCCCCATAGAGTTTCCAAGAAGCTCCTGGTGAATTCGAACTGCCAACCTTTTGGTTAGCAGAGTTAGGGTTAGGGTCATGTTTATAGGTTAGGATTAGGTTTAAAGTCAATTTTAGGATTAGATCTAGGGTTAGTGCTAAGGATAGGGTTAAGGTTAAGTTTATATTTAGGCTTGGGGTAAATTTTAGGATTAGGTTTTAGGTAAGGTTACATTTTAGATTAGGGATAGAAGTAGGATTATTGTTAGGGTTATATTCTGATATAGGGTTAGGCTTAGGTTTAGAGTTTGGTTTAAAGTTAGTGTTTGTGTTAGATCTAAAGTTAGGGTTAGTTTTGGGCTTTGGTTTAGGTTTAGTATTTGGTTATACCTAGGATTAGAGTGAGGTTTAGATCTAGGATTATTGCTATGGTTTAGCTTAAATGTAGGGTTAGTGTTGGTGTTAAGCATAAGAATTAAGATTAGTTTTAGTGTAGTGTTAAGGTTAGATCTGGGGTTGTGGTTTGGGTTAAGGTCCTTGTTAGTTGTAGGGGTTAGTATTCTTTTTAGGGTTATGCTTATGGTTAGGGTTTGGAGTTTAGGTTTAGAGTTTGTCTTTGATTTAGAGTTAGAGCAATTCTTAGGGTTAAGGATTAACGTTAGGGCAAGATTTTGGTTTATGGATTAGAATTTGCTTTACACCTAAGATTAATGTTAGGGTAATTCTTACATCTAGAAATAGACTTAAGGTTAGTGTTAAGTTTTGGGTTAGATTAGAGTTAAGATTAGTGATAGGATTAGGATTATGGTTACGGTAAGATCTAAGTATAATATTAGGATGAGATCCAGAGTTAGGTTTGGGGTCATGGATTAAGATTACGGTTGGTGTTAGAGTTAGAGTTTTGTTTAGGAATAGGTTTAAGTTTAGGGTTGGTGTTATGTTTAGCTCTAGGATTGAGGTAGGGTTGTGAGTTAGGTTATGGTTATCGTTGGGGTAGACTTTGTATTAAAGGTTTGTATTAGTTTTACATTTTGGGTTATTGGTAGTGTTTGGGTTTACTTGTAGGGTTAGGGCTAGTATTGATAGGTTTAAGATTAGATCTAGTGTTTGGGTTAGTGTTAGGGTTAGGTTTAGGGTTACGTCTAGGTATCTGGTTGCTGTTAGGTTAGGTTTAGATCTAATGTTAAAGTTAGGGTTTGAAGTTAGTGTGTGGGTTAGGCTTAGATCTAAGATTAGCTTTAAGGTGAGCTGTTAGTGTTCTTGTTAGGTTTAGAGTTATATCTTAGTTTAGCATTGGGCTATTTTTAGGGTTAGTTCCAGGGTTAGGGTTAGGTTTAGTTTTGTGATGGTTAAGATTTTGTGTCAACATGGCTGAGCTATGATTCTCAGAGTTTTGGCAGTCATATAATGTTGTGATCACTTCCCTGTTGAGATTTGATACGTGATTACCCAAGTAATGGGATCTGCTGTGAGTTGGTTCCAGCAGTGACAGGGCCTGTGGTGGCTCACTGCCCCCCTCAGCCTTCATCTCTCTGACCTCTGTCGCCTAGCACTTCCTGCTGTCCTTGCCAGGGTTTTTGTTTGTTCTGGTTCCTGCAGCTGACTCCTGGTCTTCTGACTTCCATTTCTTTGGACTTGAGCTAGCAGCTTACTGCCGTCTTGCCTGCCAATCTTGGGTTCTCCAGCCTCTGAGGCTACGTGAATCAGGAGAAGCCTGCAGCAGCCCTGTGCTCCAGTCTTCCGATCTTGGGTTTGCCAGCCTCTGCAGCTATGTGAATCTTTCTTTCCTGAAAAATGGACTTGGGACATTACTGCCTCTACAGAACGTGAGCCATTTCCTTGATATAAATCTCTCTCTCTCTTCCCCTCTCTCTGTATATATATTTATACACTTTACTGGTTTTGATTCTTTAGAGAACCCTACCTAAGACCTTTGGTACTGAGAATGGTTTTAGAGAAACAAAATTGTAAAGGTGAATTTTCTAAATTGGTTCTCAAGTCTAGTTAGTCATATATGTTGATGACTCTGCTTCCAGCAGTAAAAAGGGTACTGATAATACATGGCTTGAGGTGGCAATTCAAATACACAAAATATCACCACCAGTAGAGCAGGTATTGGTGAAAGAAGAGGCTCTGGGTGATTACATGGATGATACCTGTCTACAACTTTGCTCTAATGAGAGGTATAAGGAAGCTGGTTGGTTGGTCCTACTTTTACTAGACAAACTGATGAAAGAAAGAGATGAGCTCGGGGCTTCAGAGTCAAAGCTCAAGGGCCTCATAAAAGACCTCAAATTTTCCACTTGTTCTTGAAAGAAAGCCTTATTTCTTGTAGTAACAGAGCTGATATTGCCGAAAAGCAAACCCAGACTCTTATTCTAAGAGTGGCTGAATTACAATGTCAACGCAACTGCCAATCTTGAGAGATGTCTGAAGTTAAAGTGAGGTCTTTGATTAGGAAGAATTGGTATCCTGAAACCTGAGATGGGAATGTATGAGCAGATAATCAGGAAGTTGGAGACCCTGAGCCCCTAAATTCCGTTGAATCACTCCTGCCAACAGAACTGTTAGCCCTCCACTCCCATCTAATGAGATTAACCCAACTGCATCTAAAGCACCTCTGTCTGGGACATCACCTGAGGCAGATGCTTTAAAGACAATGCTGAATGTTCTTCACACATATCCCCATGAATTCTGGCTTCTAGACCTATAACTAGACCTAAGTCCCAGTGAGCCCTGAAAAGTGAGGTACAAAGTAATCCAGGAGGAGGTACACTGTACTCCAAAAGAACTGCTTGACTTTCCTAATATGTACAAACAGAAACCTGGGGAATATGTGTGGGAATGCCTATTAAGGGTGTGGGATAATGGTTCAAGGATAATAAAGATGGATCAATCTGAGTTTATTGATATGGGCTCACTAAGCATAGATTCTTCATTCAGTGTTTCAGCTTGAGGAGTTAGGAAAGGATCTAACAGCTTATTTAGTTGGGTTGCTGAAGCATGGATTGCATGGTGGCCTGCACTAAATCAAGTTGAATACCAGACCTGCCTAGGTATACTGTAGAAGGTATCCAAAGGCTTAGGGAAATTGGCAGGCTAGAGTGGATTTATCAGGTTAGACCCACAGACCCACAAATAGAGTGCCCAGAGAACACACATTTTACCACAATAGTGAGGAACAAATTTGTGACGGGAGCTCCAGTATCCTTGAAGACTGCTGTGATTGCTACTTTATGTATATCATATTTGACAGTGGGAAGTGTCCTAACTGAATTAAGACACCTAATTACAATGGGGCTGACTGGAGCCCTTGGTGGTAGGGGCCAAGTGGTGGCACTCAATTGGCAAAGACAGAGAGGACGTGGTTACCATAATGGACAGCACAGTCAAAGCAGTAATCAGAATAGTCTTACTCATACGGACTTATGGCATTGGCTACTTAGTCATGGTCCTCAGGAGTGAAATAGATAGAAATCTACTAAATATTTACTTGATCTGTACAAGCACATGAATTCTAGGTAGATTGAACAGGAGTCTAACTTGAATTGCCAGAATAGGGAGTCACGGTCCCTCAATCAATTCCCAGACTTGAGCGAGTTCACAGATTCACAACCCCTTGATTGAAGGAGAGGTCAAGTCCCCTCGAGGAAGGACTCCAATACACTGCCAAAAATCTATACTGTTAATCTTTCTCCTATCCTTCCCCAAAGAGATCCATGGCTTTTTATGAGAGTGACTATTCACCGGGGAAAAGGAAATAATCAAACTTTTCAAGGATTACTGGATACTGGCTCTGAACTGACACTAATTCCGGCAGACCCAAAACATCACTGTGACTCACCAGTCAGAGTAGGGGCATATGGAGGTCAGGTTATTAATGAAGTCTTAGCTCTTATCAGTCTCACAGTAGGTCCAGTGTGTCCCTGAACCCATCCTATAGTGATTTCTCCAGCTCCAGAATGCATAATTGGGATACATATACTCAGCAACTGGTGGAACCGCCACATTGGATCCCTGGCAAATGGAGTAAGGGCTATTACGGTAAGAAAAGCCAAGTGGAAACCATTAGAACTGCCCCAACCTAGGAAAATAGTAAACCAAAAACAATACTGCATTCCTGGAGGGATGGCAGAGATTACTGCTACCATCAAGGACTTGAAGGATACAGGGGTGGTGATTCCCACCACATCCCCATTCAACTTGTCTATTTGGCCTGTGCCAAAAACAGATGGATCTTGGACAATGACAGTGGATTATCGAAAACGTAACCAGATGGTGGCTCCAACTGCAGCTGCTGTTCCAGATGTAGTCTCATTGCTTGAACAAATTAATACATTCCTGGTAGCTGGTATGCAGCTATTGATCTGGCTGTTGCCTTTTTCTCCATACCTGTTTCAAAGGACCATCAGAAAGTTTGCCTTTAGCTGGCAAGGCCAGCAATACACCTTTGGTTGCCTACCTTAGAGCTACATCAACTCTCCAGCCTTATGTCCTAATTTCATCTGCAGGGATCTTGATCGCCCTTCCTTCCACAAGACATTACGCTAGTCCATTACATTGATAACATTATGCTGATTGGACCTAGTAAGGATGAAGTGTCAATGACTCTGGACTTACTGGTAAAACGTTTGTGTGCTAGAGGGTGGGAAATAAATCCCACAAAAATTCAGGCACCTTCCACTTCAGTGAAATTTCTAAGGATCCAGTGGTGTGGGGCATGTTGAGATATTCCTTCTAAAGTGAAGGATAAGGTATTGCATCTGGATCCTCCCACAACGAAAAAAGAGACACAATGCCTATTGGGCCTTTTTGGATTTTGGAGGCAGCATATTCCTCATTTGGATGTGCTACTCCATCTTATTTATCAACTGACTCAAAAAGCTGCTAGTTTGAATGGGGCCCAGAACAAAAGAAGGCTCTGCAACATGTTCAGGCTACCATGCAAGCCGCTCTGCCACTTGGGCTACATGATCCAGCTGATCCAATGGTCTTTGAAGTGTCCGTGGCAGATAGAGATTCTTTTTGGAGTCTTTGGCAGGCTCCTACTGGTGAATCACAGCACAGACTTAGGATTTTGGAGCAAAGCTCTGCCATCCTCTGCAGATAACTACTCTCCTTTTCAGAAACAGCTTTTGGCTTGTTACTGGGCCTTAGTAGAGACTGAACACTTAACCATGGGACACCTAGTCACCATGTGGCCTGAGCGGCCCATAATAACTGGGTGTTGTCTGACCCACAAAGTCATAAAGTTGGACGTGCTCAACAGCACTCCATCATTAAATGGAAGTGCCCAAGATCGGGACAGAGTAGGATCTGAAGGCACAAGTAAGTTGCATGAGGAAGTGGCCTAAATGCCCAGGGTCTCTACTTCTGTCACATTACCTTCCATCTCCCAGTCTGCACCTCTGGCCTCATGGGGAGTTCCTTATGACCAGTTGACTGAAGAAGAGAAAACTCATGCCTGGTTTACAGATGGTTCTGTGTGATATGCAGGCACCACTCAAAAGTGGACAACTGTGTCCCTATATCCCCTTTCTGGGACCTCCCTAAAGGACAGTGGTGAAAGGAAATCCTCCTTCAAGCAGTGCACCTGGTTGTTCACTTTGCTTGGAAGGAGAAGTGGCCAGATGTGTAATTGTATACTGATTCATAGGCTGTGGCTGATGGTTTGTTTGGATGGTCAGGGACTTGGAAGGAACATGAGTGGAAAATTGGAGACAAGGATTCATGAGGAAGAGGTATGTGGATAGACCTCTCTGAATGGGCCAAAGAAGTGAAGATATTTGTGCCTCATGTGGATGCTCACCAAAAGGTGACCTCGGCAGAGGAGTATTTTAACAATCAAGTGGATAGGCTGATGGGTTCTGTGGAAACCACTCATCCTCTTTCCCCAGCTACTCCCATCATTGTTCAATGGGCTCATGAACAAAGGGCCATGGTGGCAAGGACAGAGGTTATGTATGGGCCCAGCAACATGGACTTCCACTCATAAAGACCGACATGGCTACAGACACTGCTGAGTGCCCAGTCTGCCAGCAGCAGAGACCAACACTGAGTCCCCAGTATGGCACCATCCCTCAAGGTGATCAGCCAGCAACCTGGTGGCAAGTTGACTACATTGGACCACTTCTATCATGGAAAGGGCAGTGTTTTGTTCTTACTGGAATAGCCACTTACTCTGGATATGGATTTGCCTTCCCTGCACATAATGCTTCTGCCAAAACTACCATCGGTGGACTTACAGAAAGCCTTGTCCACCTTCATGTATCCCACACAGCATTGCCTCAGATCAAGGGACTCACTTCACAGGAAATGAAGTGTGGCTGTGGGCCCATGATCATGAAATTCACTGGTCTTACCATGTTCCCCATCATCCTGAAGCAGCTGGCTTGATAGAACAATGGAATGGCCTCCTAAAAACACAATTACGGCGTCAGCCAGGTGGCAATACCTTGCAGGGTTGAGGCAATGTTCTCCAGGAGGCTGTGTATGCTCTAAACCAGCATCCAATATATGGTGCTGTATCTCCCATAGCCAGGATTCATGGGTCCAAGAATCAAGGTGTAGAAATGGGAGTGGCACCATTCACTTTTACCCCTAGTGACTTGCAAAATTTTTGTTTCCTGTGCCCACGAACTTATGCTCTACAGGTCTAGAGGTCTTAGCTACAAAGGGAGGAATGCTGCCACCTGGAGATACATCACCGATTCCATTGAACTGGAAGCTAAGAATGCCACCTGGCCACTTTGGGCTCCTTATGCCTCTGGATCAACAGGCAAAGAAGGGAGTCACCGTACTGGCTGGTGTGATTGGTCCTGATTACCAGGAGGAAATCAGATTGATATTACATAATGGAGGTAAAGAAGAGTATATCTGGAATGCAGGAGAACCCTTAGGGAGTCTCTTAGTACTACCATGCCCTGTGATTAAAGTTAACGGAAAACTACAGCAACCTAAATCTGACATGACTACTAATGACCCAGATCCTTCAGGAAGGAAGGTTTGGGTCACCCCACCAGGCAAAGAAGCAGGACTAGCTGAGGTGCTTGCTGAGAGCAAAGGGAATACGGAATGGGCGGTGAAGAAGGTAGTTCTAAATATTAGTTATGGCCATGTGACCAGTTGCAGAACCAAGGACTGTAACTGTTATGCATATTTCTGCTTTGTATGTGTGCATCAAATATTTTTGTTTTCTTCACTCATATAAGTTGTAAACAGGGCTATTGCATTCTCGGTTGTATGTTCATTGCATCATGTTAGGCGCAAGTATGACTTTGTAATTGTCTTTATTCAGCGATTATGTATGGTTTAAGGAGACGTGTATAAGTGCCAAGTAGACAAGGGCTAGACGGTGATGGTTAAGATTGTGTGTCACCTTGGCTGGGCTATGATCCTCAGTGTTTTGGTAATGTTGTAATAACTTCCCTGTTGAAATCTGATGCGTGATCACCCCCATGATGGAATCTGCTGTAAGTTGTTTTCAGCGGAAATGCCCCCTCCCCCCCAGTGTTCATCTCTCCACCCTCCACTGCCTAGTGCTGCCTGCTTTTCTTGCCGGGGCTTTTGCTTGTTCTGGATGCTGCAGCTGGCTGCTGTTCGTCTGACCTCCAGTTCTTGGGACTTGAGCTAGCAGCTTAACTGCAGTCTTGCCTGCCAATCTTGGGTTCACCAGCCCCTGCCGCTATGTGAATCAGGAAAAGCCTCTTTCATGACCCACAAACTTGGGATGTTACAGCCTCTACAACTGCATAAGCTATTTCCTTGGTATAAATCTCTCTTTTTATATACGTATATAATATATACCGGTTTCGCTTCTCTAGAGAACCCAGCCTAAGACAAGGGTTAAGGTTAGGGTTATGGTTATGTCTAACTTTAGCATTAGGGTTAGGGTTAAAGTTAGGATTTGGGTTTGTGTTAGGATTACATTGAGAGTTAGGGACAGGGTTAAGTGTTAGAGGTTAGGGTTATGGTTAGTTTTAATGTTATAATTAGGTTTAAGTTTAGGACATAGATTAAATTTAGAGATCAGTTAGGGCAAATGGTAGGACTAGGTTTTGAATTAAGTTAGGGTTAGAATTAGGGTTAAAGCTAGGGTGAGGGCAAATAGTAAGGTTAGTGTTAGGCTCAGTGGTAGGGCTAGGGTTAGGTTTAGACTACTGGTTAGGTTTAGGGGTATAATTAGAATTAGGAATTGGGATAAATTTAAAGTTAGGCTTTGATTATGGATAGACTTAGGCTTAGGTTTGGGTTTAGGTTTAGGGTTAGTGTTAGGGTTATGGTTAGGTCTAGTGTTAGAATTAGGGCTGGATTTAGGGCTAGAGTTAGGATTAGGGTTAAGACTAGGATTAGGGTTTTGCTTTTGGTTAGGATTAAGGGTATGAGTAGGAATATGACTAGTGTTAAGTTCAGGTCCAGGCTTAGGGATGGTGTAAAATTAGGGCTAGGGACAGGTTGAAGGTTAGGGTTAAGGTATAGACTAGATGTAGCAGTTTAATTAGGTGTAGGCTTATGGTTAGTGTTAGACATAATGTTAGGTCTAGGGTTAGAAGTACAATTGGTGCGAGGTCTAGGGCTTGGGTTAGTTTTACAACAGCATTAGGGGTATTACTAGGCTTAAGGTTAGCTCCTGGATTCTTTTTATGGTTAGTTCTAGTTTTAGGGTACAGTTTGTTATGGGTAGAATTGGGACTAGGTTTAGTGTTACTGTTAGAGTACAGGTTAGATTTTGGGTTATAGTAAAGTCTAGGTTTAGGCTCGAGATTAGAGTTAAGGCTAGATCTTGGGCTATGACTTCCAATAGGGCTAGGCCTAAGATTAGGATTATTCTTAGGGTTAAACTTATATACAGGACAGCGTCAGGTTTAGAGTAAAGGTTAGGGTTAGAATTTTGAGAATAAATAGCTCTAGGGTAGAGCTAGTATTAGGCTTAGTTTTATGGCTGTGGTTAGGGTTAGTGTTTGGGTTAGTGTTAGTGTAGTGGCAGGGCAGGGCTATGGTTAGAGTTAGGGCTAAAGCTACGGATTGCATTAGGGTAACAGTGTTAGGGTTAAGGTTAAGTTTAGGATATAAATTAGGTTTAGAGGTATAATTAGGATAAGGCTAGGGTAGGGTTAGGGTTAGTGTTACTGTTAGGGCTAGGTTTAGGGGTTAGATTTACAGTTAGGAATAGGTAAAGGGTTAGAGTTAAGGGTAGGATTATATTTAGGATTAGGGTTAGGTTTAGTGTGTGATCTAGGATTTGGTTTACTGTTAGGGTTAGGATTAGAATAAAGTTTTGTGTTCATTTTACAGTTAAGGTTCAGGTTTGAGTTAGAGTGAGGGTTTGGGTTAAGGTTGTCATTAGGTTTAGGGGTTATGGTTATGGTTTGGGTTAGATTTAGCTGTAGGATTAGAGTTACTGTTAGGTTTTGTGATAGGATTAGGGTTGATTAGGGTAAGAATTTGGGTTACTGTTAAGGTAGGGATTTGGGTTAGTGTTAGAATTAGGGTTAGGGTTAGGGTGAGGGTTATGTTTACCATTAGTGTTAGGGGTTTGCATTAGTGTTACAGGTAGGGTTAATATTCCATCTATAGTTAGTGATAAGTTTATGGTTATGCTTAGGTATAAGCTTAATGTTAAAATTAGTTTCACGGTTTTTGTTACAGTTAGGATTATAGTTGCATCTAGATTTTAAGGTTAAGGTTAGATCTAGGGTTAGGTCAGGAGTACTGTCAAGGTGAATGTTAGATCTGGTGTTAAGGTAAGGTTTCCAGAACGGGTTTTGGTGGATATTAGGTTTAGTCTAGGGTTATGTATAAGAGTAGCTTTATATTTGGAGTTATTTTTAGTTTTTGAGGTCAGTGTTAGTGTTGGGGATAAGGTTCATGTTAGTGTTAGATCTAGGGTTAGGGTTATTGTGAAGTTAATTTACTGATTGAGAGTTAGGCTTAGAGTTAGTGTTATGTTAGGATCTAACGTTAGGGTTAGAAAATGATTTAAGTTTATGTTTAGAGTTAGGGTTAAATTTAGATGTTAGGGTTATGTTGTGGGATAGGATTGGCATTAGAGTTAGATCTAGGGTAAGAGTTAGGGTTAAATTTAGAATTAGGTTTAGATCTAACTTAGGGTTTGGCTAAAGTTTGTTTTAGGGTTAGGGTTTGTTTTAGGTATGTAGTTAGCATTAAGATAAGGTTATGTTTAGAGTTAGTATTCGGTTTAGAGTTAAACGTAGGGTAGGATGAGGTTTAAAGATACCATTATTAGTAGGATTTAGGTTAGATCTATGCATATTGTCAGTGTTAGCTGTAGGAATTAAGGTTAGTTTTAGTGTTAGGATTAGGGTTATATCATGGTTGGGGTTTGGGTTAACATTAGGGTTACATGTAGGGGCTAGTGGTAGGGTTATATCTAGAGTTATGGTTCATGTTAGATCTAGGTTTAAGGTTAGGGATATGTTTAGGGCTAAGGCTTAGAGTTTGCATTAGAGTTAGGATTAGATCAATGGAAAGCTTAGGGGTTAAGGTTAGGGCAAGGTTTTGGTTTATTTGTTGGAATTTGGCTTACAGCTAGTATTAGTGTTAGGGTTAGTGTTAGATCTAGGGATAGAATTAAGATTAGTGTTATGTTAGTGTAGATCTAGAGATAGGGACAGTGATAGCGTTAGGGTAAGATCTGCTGATAGTGTTAAGGTTAGATCTAGGGTTAGCTTTAGGGGCTAATGCTAGGGCTGGTGTTAGTGTTAGGGTTAGGGATAGGGATAAGGTTAGGGTTAGAGTTAGATCTAGGATTCGGGATAGTGTTATTAATTATGGTCAAGATTAGAGTTAGAGTTTGGTTTAAAGTTTTGGATTTGTTTTAAATTTTGTGTGAGCATTAGGATTGGGTTATGATTATGGTTATGGGTACATGTAGGGTTATGGTTAGTGTTAGTATTATGTTTAAGGTTTGATTTAGGGTTGGAGGTAGTGATAGGGTAAGGTGTAGGGTTGTTTCTAGTGGTTTGATTTGGGTTAGGTTTGTGGTTAGTGTTAGAGCTAAGGTTACCTCTAGGGTTATTGATAAGATTAGTTTTAAATTTAGGTTTAGGTATACATGTAGGTTTACGGTCAGGGTTAGTGTTAAGTTTAGGGTTAGATCATTGGTTAGGTTTATGTCCAGACTTAGGGTCAGGGTAGGTGTTAAGTACTGATCTTGGCTTATGGTTAAGGTAGGGTTATTTCTAGGTTTATGGTTAGGGTTAATATTAGTGTTAGGTTTAAATCTAGGTTTTGTTTAGGATATCCATTAGATCTAGAATTAGGGTTTGTTTTAGGGGTTAGGGTTAAAGTTAACTTTATTGTTAGCCTTAGATCTATGGTTAGGGTTAGGGTGAGGTTTATATCTAGGGTTTGGGTTCAGGTTAGTTTAGATTAAGATTTAGATTTGGAGTTAGGGTAACAGATCTAGATTTAGCGATAAGTTTATGTTTAGGTGTTAGTGTTAGGTTTAGAGTCAGAGTTATGGTTAGTATATGGTTAAGGTTTCCGTTAGGGTTAGCTGTATGGCTAGGATTAGTGTTATTGTTCATATTAGGTTGTGATCTAGGGTTAGGTTTTGATCTAGGTTTAGAGTGAGGGTTAGGGAAAGAGTTATGATTAATGTTAGCACTAGAATCAGGGGTAGGGTTTGGGTTACTGTTAACATTAGGAGTATGTTAGGGGTTAGAGTTAGAGTTAGGTTTAAGGTTTGCCTTACGATTAGGATTAGTGTTAGGCTTAAATTTAGGGTTAAGTTTGAGGTTAGTGTTAGACCTAGTGTTAGTGTTAAGGATAGGTTTAGGGTTAAGGTTAGATTTGGGGTTGGTTTTAGTTTTAGAGTTAGTTAGGGTAGGGTTACATCTTCAGTTAGAGATAGAACTAGGGTTAGTGTTGGGGTTATTTTCTGGCATAGTGTTAGGCATAGGCTTAGGGTTAGGATTAGGGGTAGGGTTAGTAGTAGGGTTAGATCTGGGATTAGGATGTGGTTTAGATCTACGATTATTGCTCTGGTTTTGTTTAGATCTAGGGTTAGGGTCAGTGTTTTGTGTAGGAATCAAGTTTAGTTTTAGTGTTAGGATTAGGGTTATATCTAGGCTTGGTGTTATGGTAAATTTTATGGTTAAGTGTAAGGGCTAGCTTTAGTTCTTGGGTTAGATCTAGAGTTAGTGTTTGGGTTAGACCACAGTTTAGGTTTTAGGGTTAAAGTTTAGGGTTAGAGTTTTCATTAGAGTTAGGGTGTCATGGATTGTATTGTGTCCCCCCAAAATACCTGTCAACCTGGTTAGGCCATAATTCCCAGTATAGTGTGGTTGTCCTCCATTTTGTGATTGATATAATTTTCCTGTGTTTTGTAAATCCTAATCTCTGCCTGTAGTTAATGGGGCGAAATTGGATTACGTTGAAGAGGATTAAGGTGGGATGTAACACCCTTGCTCAGAGTTCATCCCTGATCCAATACAAAGGGAGTTTCCCTGGGGTATGGCCCGCACCATC
This sequence comes from Trichechus manatus latirostris, assembly GCF_000243295.1. Lineage (NCBI taxonomy): Eukaryota > Metazoa > Chordata > Mammalia > Sirenia > Trichechidae > Trichechus > Trichechus manatus. Next base: position 38,240 of record NW_004444482.1, on the reverse strand, counting down.
TTTTATCTTACAAGAGATAAAAAGAGAGTGAAGTGAACAGAGATGAGGGACCTCATACCACCAAGAAAGCAGCACTGGGAGCAGAGCGCATCCTTTGGACTCAGGGTTCCTGTGCCAAAAAGCTCCTAGTCCAGGGGAAGACTGATGACAAGGACCTTCCTCCAGAACAGACAGAGACAGCCTTCCCCTGGAGCTCACGCCCTGAATTTGGACTTCTAGCCTACTAGACTGTGAGAGAATAAACTTCTGTTTGTTAAAGCTATCCACTTGTGGTATTTCTGTTACAGCAGCACTAGATGACTAAGACATAGAGTTAGATCAATTGTTAGGGTTAGGAATTAAGGTTAGGATAAGGTTTTGGTTTATTATTTATAATTTGGGTTACATCCAGAATCACTGTTAGGGTTAGTGTTACATCTTGGGATAGAATTAGCCTTAGTGTAGTTTTAGGGTTAGATAGGGCTATGGTTAGTGATAGCATTAGGGTTATGGTTAGGTAAGATCTAGTGACAGGTTTAGATATAGGATTAGCCTTAGGGTCAGGGTTTAAGGTTAGGATTGTTGTTAGTGTTAGGCTTAGTGTTAGTGTTGGGGATAGGGTTGTATCAGGGTTAGATCTAGGGTTACTGTGAGGTTTAGATCTATGATTATTGCTAGGGTTTAGTTTAGATCTAGTGTTTGGATTACAGTTTGGTATAGGAATTTAGTTTTAGACTTAGGGTTATATCTAGGCTTGAGATTATGGTAAATTTATGGTTTGATGTAGGGGCTAGCGTTAGAGTTTTGGTTAGATCTAGAGTTAGGGTTTTGATTAGCCCTAGGTTTAGGGTTAAGGGTTAGAACTTAGGGTTAGAGTTCTCCTTTGTTAGGGTTAGGTCCATGGTTTAGGGTTAGGGTTTAAAGTTATGGTAAGTTTTTGGTTTATTATTTGGTTTAGAATTTGGGTTACATCTGGCATTAGTTTTAGGATTAGGGTTACAACTAGGGATAGAATTAAGGTTAGTGTTGGCTTAGGGTTAGATAGGGTTAAGGTTAGTGATATCGTTAGGGTTATTTTTAGGGTAAGATCTAGTGATAGGATTAGATCTAGGTTTAGTTTAGTGTCAGGATTAAGGTTAGCGTTGTTAGTGTTACAGTTAGTGTTAGTGATAGGGTAGGGTTAGTGTTAGTGTTAGTGTAAGGTTTTGTTCTAGGATTAGGGTTATAATTTATGAGTTAAAGTTATGGCTATAAGTAGGGTTATCGTTAGTTTTAAAGTTTTTGATTAATTAGAGTTACATCTGGTGTTAGCATTAGGGTTAGAGTTACAGTTAGGATTTTGGTTACACACAGGATTATGGTTAGTATTATTAGGTTTCAGGTTAGATGTAGGATTAGAATTAGGATACGGGTTAGATGTAGTGTGACATCTAGAGATTTGTTAATGGTTATGTTTATGGTTAATCTTACACTTAGGGTTACATCTAGAGTTAGTGATAGGATTTGGCTTAAGTTTAGGGTTAGGTTTAGATGTAGGTTTAGTGTTTTGGTTATTGTTAGGGTTAGAGTTAAATCTTTGGTTAGGTTTAAGTTCAGAATTAGGGTTTGGGTAGGTGTTACATTTTGATCTATGGCTATGGTTAAGTTAGGTTATGGTTAGATTTAGGATTATAGTTAAGGTTTATATTTGTATTAAGTTTAAATCTAGGTTTACATTTAGGATTATGGTTAGACCTAGTGTTAGGATTATTTTAGGGTTAGGGTCCAATTTAGGTTTATTGTTAGGCTTAGGTCTATGGATGCATTAGGTTTATATCTAGAGTTAGGGTTAGTACTAGAATAGGTTTAGATCTCATGTTAGGGTTACATTTAGATTCATCTAGTGTTAGGAATAGGGTTATGTTTAGGGGTTTGGGTTAGGTTTAAAATCATAGGGTTAGATCTAGGGTTAGTGTAAAGGATAGGGTTAAAGTTAAGTTTAGATTTAGGCTAATTTTTAATTTTAGGGTTTATATTTTTTAAGTTAAAGTTTAGTTAGTGTTAAATCTTAGGTTAGTCATAGAACTAAGGTTAGTGTTAGGGTTATATTCTGGGATAGTGTTTTGCTTAAGTTTAGAGTTTGGTTTGCTATTAGCGTTTGTGTTAGATCTAAGTTACAGTTGGGATTGGGATTTGTTTTAGGGTTAGTATTAGAGTTAGGTTTAGATGCTGGGTTTGAGTGAGGTTGATATGTAGTATTTTTGCTAGGGTTTAGATTAGATTTAGGGTTAGTGTTAGTGTCACGCCATTGCCTTCGATTCGATTCTAACTCATAGCGACCCTGTATGACAAAGTAGAACTGCCCCATAGTGTTTCCAAGGAGCAGCTGGTGGATTAATACTGCCCATCTTTTGGTTAGCAGCCATCACTCTTAGCCACTGTGCTACCAGAGCCACAAAGGTTAATGTTAGGTGTAAGAATTAAGGTTAGTTTTAGGTTTAAGTTTAGGGTTAGATCTACATTTGGTGTTTTATGGTAAAGTTGATGGCTAGGGTTAGGGTTAGGAAAAGGTCTAGGCATAGTGTTAGAGTTAGGTCTAGCGTTAGATTTAGGGTCAGCGATTAAGGTTAAAGTTGGTGTTAGGGTTAGTGTTTGGGTTAAGTTTAGGGGTAAATTTAAGGTTAAGACTAGGGTTAACATTAGGGTTATATCTAGGATTAGGTTCAGGGTTATGAGTTAAGGTCATGGTTATGGTTAGGGTTAGAGTTCAATTTAAAGATTTGGATTAGTTTTACATCTTGTGTTAGCGTTAAGGTTAGGGTTAGGATTAAGGTTCATGTAGGTTTATTGTTAGTGTGAGTATTAGGTTTAAGGTTAGATCTAGGGTTAAGGTTAGTGTTATGGTTAGGGTTAGATGTTGGTTAGGGTTAAGTCCAGCCTTACGTTTAGGGTAGGCATTAGATATTGATGTTTGGTTAAGGTTAAGTTAGTGTTAGCTCTAGGTTTATAGTTATGGTTAATATTGGTGTTGGTTTTACATTTAGGTTTATGTTTAGGATATTGGTTATACGTAGGGTCAGGGTTTGTTTTACGAGTTAGGCTTAAATTTAAGTTTATTAGGCTTAGATCTATGGTTAGGATTAGCGTGAGGTTTCTATCTAGGTTTAAGGTTACATATAGGGTAAGGTTTTGATCTTTAGTTAGAATCACAGTTAGATCTTCATTTAGGGGAAGTTTATGTTTAGGGTTTTGCATTATGTTTAGATTCAGAGTTAGGGTTAGATATAGTGTTATGTTAAAGGTTAAGATTAGGATAAGGGTTTGGTTTATTATCTAGAATTTGGGCTACATCTAGGATTAGTGATCGAATTAGTGTTACATCTTGAGATAGAATGAATGTTAGTGTTAGGTTTAGGGTTGGATAGGGTTAAACCAAAAAAAGTAACACCAAACCTGCTGCCGTTCAGTTGATTCCAACTCATAGGGTTAGGGTTAGTGATAACGTTAGGGTTATGGTTAGGGTAAGATCTAGCAATAGGTTTAGATCTAGGTTTTACTTTAGAGTCAGAGGTTAAGGTTACTGTTGTTTTTGGTGTTAGATTAGGGTTAGAGATAGGGTTAAGGTTAGGTTAGGGTTAGTGTTATGAGTTAAGGTTATGGTTACTATTAGGTTTATAGTTTGGTTTAAAGTTTTGAATTAATTAGTTTTGCATCTTGTGTTAGTATTAGGGTTAAGGCTAGAATTAGTATTAAGGTTACATGTAGGGTTATGGTTACTGTTAATATTGGATTTCAGGTTATATCTAGGGTTAGTGTTAGTGATAGGTTTTTGTATAGTGTAACATCTAGCAATTTGGCTAGGATTAGGTTTAGGGTTAGTGTTAGGGTTGAGGTTAGGGTTAAGATTAAGGTTATATGTAGGGCCTAGAGTTAGGGTTAGATCAAGAGTTAGGGTTTAGGTTAGACCTAGGTTTAGAGTTAGGGATAGGTTTAGGGTTAAGGGCTTGAGCTTAGGGTTAGAGTTTGCATTACAGTTAGTGTTAGATCAGTGTTTCGGTTTGGGGTAATGTTGGTAAGGATTTGGTTTATTTGTTGGCATTGGCTTGCATCTAGGATTAGTGTTAGGGTTAGTGTTACATCTAGGGAGAGAATTAAGGTTAGTGTTAGGTTTAGGGTTTGGTATAGGCTGGGTTCTCTAGAAAATCAAAACCAGTAAAGCAGATACATATTTTTTATATAGAGATTTATGTCAAGGAAGCGGCTCACTTGATTGTAGAGGCTGGAATGTCCCAAGTCCATGGATCAGGATAGAGGCTTCTCTCGATTCAAATAGCCGCAGGGTTTGGCAAACCCAAGATCAGCAGGTCAGTGAGCAGGGCTCTTGCTTACGACTGTGAAGATCGACGAATTTCAAGATTGACAGGCAAGACTGCAAGGCTTCTCCTGATTCACATAACTGCAGAGGCTGGTGAACCTAAGATCAGCAGGTCCGAGAGCAGTGCTTCTGCTCACAGGCTGTGAAGATTGATGAATTTCAAGATCAGCAGATAAGCTGACAGCTCAAGTCCCAAGAACTGGAGGTCAGATGAACAGGAGGCAGCCACAGGATCCAGAATGAGCAAAAGTGCCAGAACGTCTGCTTATATTTGGATGCGGGCCACACCCCCAAGGAAACTTCCTTCAACTGATTGGCTACTCACAGCAGATTCCATCATGGGAGTGATCACATATAAACACTGAGAATCATGGCCCAGCCAAGTTGACACACAATCTTAACCATAACAGGGTTAGATCTAGGTTAGTGATAGCGTTAGGGTTAAGGTTAGCATAAGATCTAGTGATAGAGTTAGGTTTAGATCTAGGGTTGGCTTTAGGGTCAGGGGTTAAGTTAGGATTGGTGTTAGTGTTAGGGTTAGGGTTAGGGTTAGAGTTTGGTTTAAAATTTTGGATATGTTGGACATCTTGTGTTAGCATTAGATTAGGGTTATGATTAGTGTTACGGTTACATGTAGCAGTATAGTTAGTGTTATTATTATGTTTAAGGTTAGACTTAGAGTTCAGGATAGTGATAGGATAAAGTGTAGGTTTGCATCTAGCAATTTGGTTAGGGTTTCATTTAGGGTTAGTGTTAGAGTTAGGGTTACATCTAGGGTTATTGATAGAATTAGGTTTAAGTTTAGGATTTGGTTTAGATGTAGGTTTATGGTCAGTGTTAGTTTTAGGGTTAGGGTTAGATCACTGGTTAGGTTTAAGGCCAGGCTTAGGGTTAAGGTAAGTGTTAGGTTTTGATCTAGGGTTATGGTTATGTTTAGGTTAGGGTTAGATCTAGAATTATTCTTAGGGTTAGTATTAGTATTAGGTTTAAATCTATGTTTAGGATTATGGTTAAACAAAGTGTTAGGGTTTGTTTTAGAGGTTATGGTTAAATTTAAGTTTATTGTTAAGTTTAGATCTATGGTGAGGGTTAGGTTTATATCTTGGTTTAGGGTTAGGTTGAGTGTTAGTGTTAGGTTTAGATCTCAGGTTATGTTGCATTTAGATCTAGAGTTAGGGATAGGGTTATGTTTAGGGGTTAGGGTTAGATTTAAAGTCAGAGTTAGGTTTAGATCTAGGGTTAGTGTTAAGGATAAGTTTAGGGTTAAGGTTAGATTTAGGCTAATATTTAATTTTTTATGTTAGGGTTTAGTTAGGGTTACATATTCAGTTAGAGCTAGAACTAGGGTTAGTATTAGGGTTATATTCTGGGATAAGGTTAGGCTTAGGTTTATAGTTTGGTTTAAGGTTAGTGTTTATCTTAGATCTAAAGTTGAGGTCAAGTTTTTCATTAGATTTAGGGTTAATATTAGGGTTAGTGTTAGATATAGGGTAGGGGTGTGGATTAGATCTAGGATTGTTGCTAGGGTTTAGGTTAGATCTATGGTTAGTGTTAGTGTTTGGTGTAGGAATTAAGGTCAGTTTTAGTGTTAGGTTTAGGGTTAGATCTAGAGTCTGGATAAGTTTTGTGTTAGGTGTAATTGTTAGGGTTCTTTTTAGTGTTAGGTTTAGATCTAGAGTTAGGGTTTGCGTTGGATCTAGGTTTAGGGTTAGGGATAGATTTAGAGCTTAGTGTTAGAGTTTGCATTAAAGTTAAGGTTAGATCTATGGTTAGTTTTGGGGGTTAAGGTTAGGGCAGGGTTTTGATTTACGTGTTAGAAGTTGGCTAACATCTAAGATTAGTGTTAGGATTTAGTTTTATCTCTATGGATAGAGTTAAGTTTAGTGTTAGGTTTAGGCTTAGATCTAGGGTTATGGTTAGTGATAATGTTAGGGTTATTGTTAAGGAAGATCTAGGGATAGTGTTAGATCTAGGTTCAGGTTTAAGGTCAGTGGTTAAGGTTAAGATTGGTGTTAGGGTTATAACTAGAATTAGGGTTAGAGTATGAGTTAATAGTATTGTTATGGTTTGTGTCTTATGCTGGTTTCTCTAGACAGGCAAAACCAGTAATGCATATAAATATATAGAGAGAGATATTTATATCAAGGAAATGGCTCACATGGTTGTAAACGCTGTAACACCCCACGTCCATGGTTCAGGACAGATGTTTCTCTTGTTTCACTCAGCCCCAGTGTTGGCAAACCCAGGATCAGCAGGTCAGACAGGAGGGCTCTTGCTCACAGGCTGCAAAGATTGATGGATCCAAAGACTGGCAGGCAAAACAGCAGGTGAGCTGCTAGCTCAAGTCCCAAGAACTGGAGGTCAGACAAGCAGAGGCCGACTGCAGGATCCAGTGGGAGTCAAAGCTCATGAGCCTTGCCAGAAAGTCCACTTATAATTGATGCAGGTCACACACCCAAGGGTACTCCCTTTCAACTGATTGGCTACTCAAGGCAGATCCCATCATAGAGGGGATCACATTATATCAAATCTCAACATAAAGTGATCACATCATCATACAACTGCCAAACCACTGAGAATCAAGGCCCAGCTATGATGACACACAATCTTAATGATCACAGTTAAGGTTATAGTTCAGTGTAAAGTTTTGGATTAGTTTTACATCTTGTGTTAGCATTAGGGTTAGGGTTATGATTAGGTTTATGATTACATGTAGGGTAACGGTTAGTGTTAGCAGTATGTTTATGGTTAGATCTAGGGTTAGGGTTAGTGGTAGGATTAGGTATAGTGTGACATCTTGCAGTTTGGTTAGGGTTAGGTTTAGGGTTAGTGTTAGAGTTAGGGTTATATCTAGGGTTATTGATAGGATTAGGTTTAATGTTATGGTTACTTTTAGATGTAGGTTTAGAGTCAGGATCAGTGTTAGGGTTAGGGTTAGATCTTTGGTTAGGTTTAAGTCCAAAGTTAGGATTAGGGTAAGTGTTAGGTATTGATCTTGGGGTAAGTTAGGATTAGTTCTAGGTGTATGATTAGGGTTAATATTAGTGTTAGGTTTAAATCTAGGTTTTGTTTAGGGTATCCGTTAGACCTAGGATTAGGGTTTTTTAGGGGTTAGGGTTAAATTTTGGTTTATTGTTAGGCTTAGATCTATTGTTAAGGTTAAGGTGAGGTTATACCTAGGGTTAGGGTTAGTGTTAGTTTAGAGTAAGTTTTAGATTTCAAGTTAGGGTAACAATTAGATCTAGATATAGCGATAGGTTTATGTTCAGAGGTTAGTGTTAATTTTAGAGTCAGAGTTAGGGTAAGAGGTACTGTTAGTTTTTCCTTTAGCGATAGATGTTTGCCTAGGGTTAGTGTTAGTGTTCGTATTAGGTTGGATCTAGGGTTAAGTTTTGAATTTGTGTTAGAGTTAGGGTTATGGTTAATATTAGTATTAGAATCAGAGATAGTGTTTGGGTTACTGTTAGGGTTAAGGGCTAGAATTAGATTTAAGGTTGGCATTAGGAATAGGGTTAGTGTTAGGGTTAATGTAGGATTAGGGTTGGTGTCAAGGTTAGACCTAGGACTAGTGTTAAGGATAGGGTTAGAGTTGAGGTTAGATTTATGGTTAGAGTTAGTTTTGGGTTTAGTTACAGTTAGGCTTGCATCTTCAGTTAAGAACTAGTGTTAGAGTTAGGATTAATTTCTGGGATAAAGTTAGGCTTAGGGTTAAGGTTAGTGTTAGGGTTACAGTTAGTATTAGGGTTAGATCTAGTGTTGGGTTGAGGTTTAAATCTATGATTATTACTTGGGTTTAGTTTAGATCTAGGGTTAGGATTAGTGTTTGGTGTAGGAATTAAGTTTAGTTTTAGGTTTAAGGTTAGGGTTAGATGTAGAGTTGGGGTCAGTTTAAAGTTGAACATTTGGTTTAGAGGCTAGGGTTGGAGTTAATGTTAGATCTAGAGTTAGGTTTTGGGTTAGATCTATGTTTAGGGTTAGGGATCTGTTAGGGTTAAGGTTAGATTTAGTCTAAAGGTTAGTTTAGGGTTAATTTTTTTTAGGTTAGGGTTTAGTTAGGGTTACATATTCGGTTAGGGATAGAACTAGATTAGTGTTAGGGTTATATTCTTGAATAGGATTTGGCTTAAGTTTAGAGTTTGGTTTAGAGTTAGCGTTATGTTAAACCTATTTTAGGGTTGGGTTTGAGGCTAAGTTTATGGTTAGTATTAGGATTAGGGTTAGACGTAGGTTTGGGATGAGGTTTAGATCCAGGATTGTTGCTAGTTTTTAGGTTAGTTCTAGGGTGAGTATTGGTGTTAAGTGTAATAATTAAGCTTAGGTTTAGTGTTAGGTTTAGAGTTAGATCTGGTTTTAGTGTTTAAAGTTTAAGTTAGGTGTAGGGGTTAGTGTTTATTTTAGGGTTAGGGTTAGGTTTAGATGTAGAGCTAGAGTTTGGGTTAGAAATAGGATTAGGGTTAGGGATATGTTTAGGTTTAGGCTTTAGAGTTTAGTGTTAGAGTTTACATTACTGTTAGTGTTGGGTCTACAGTTAGTATTAGGTGTTAAGGTTTGGGTAAAGTTTTGGTTTATGGGTTAGAATTTGGTTACATGTATGGTTAGGTTTAGGGTTAAGTCTATGGTTTAGGTTAGTGATAGGTTTAGGGTTGTGGTTCGGCTAAGATATAGGGATAGTGTTAGAGTTAGACCTTGGGTTAGGTTTGGGGTCGGTAGTTAAGGTTAGGGTTGCTATTAGGGTTAGAGTTAGAGTTAGTGTTAGGGTTATATCTAGTATTAGGGTTATGGTTATGAGTTAAAGTTATGGTTATGGCTAGGTTTAGAGTTCAGTTTAAAGGTTTGGATTAGTTTTACATCTTGTGTTAGAATTAGTATAAGGTTCTGGTTCTATGTAGGATTATGGTTAGTGATAGCATTAGCTTTACGGTTAGATCTAAGGTTAGGGTTAGTGTTAGGTTTAGGGGTAGATCTTTGGTTAGGTTTAAGTCTAGCCTTATGGTTAGCATGATACGCATTGTTCCTGGGTTATGGTTAGGCTAAGTTAGGGTTACTTTTCGGTTTATGATTATGGTTAATGTTGGGGTTAGGTTTAAATCTAGGTTTATATTAGGATATCAGTTAAATCTAGGGTTTGCATTTGTTTTAGGGGTTTGGGTTAAATCTAGGTTTATTGTTAGGCTTAGATTTACTTTTAGGATTAGTTGAGGTTTATATCTAGGGTTAGGGTTAGGGTAAGATTTTGATCTCTACTTAGGGTTACAGTTAGATCTAAACTTAAGGTTAGAGTTATGATTAGGAATTTGAGTTGTTTAGATTCAGAATCTGGGTTAGATATAGGGTTAGAATTTCTGTTAGGGTTAGATGTATGATTAGGTTTAGTGTTAGTGTTCTTATTAATTTGGGATCTAGGTTTAGTGTTTGATCTAGGTTTACTTTATGGGTAGGGTTAGGGTAATGTTTAATGTTAGTATTAGGATCAAGGATGGGTTTGCATTAGTGTTAGGGTTCAAGCTAGGGCTACGGATTAGAATTAAAGTTTGATTTAAGGTTTGCATTATGATTAGGGTTATTGTTAGGTTTAATTTTAGGGTTATGGTTGGTGTTAGGGTTAGACCCAGGGTTAGTGTTAAGAATAGGGTCAGGGTTAAGGTTATATTTAGGGTTAGGTCTAATTTTAGGGTTAAGACTAGGGTTAGGGTTAGGGATAGTTTTAAGTTTAGTGTTAGGGTTAGCGTTAGGTTTATATCTAGGATAAAGGGAAGGGTTATGAGTTAATATTGTTTATGGTTATGGTTAGAGTTCAGTTTAAAGGTTTGGATTAGTTTTACATCTTGTGTTAGTGTTAGGATTAAGGTTATGGTTACATGTAGGGTTATGGTTAGTGTTAATATTAGGTTTAAAGTTAGATTTAGGGTTAGGGCTGGGGTAAATGTTTGTTTTGTTTAAGTTCGTCATATGTTTAGGATAAGTGTTAGGTATTGATTTTGAGTTATGGTTCGGTTAAATTAGGGTTAGTCCTAGGTTTATGGTTTGGGTTAATATTGGTGTTAGCTTTAAATCTAGGTTCATGTTTAGGATATTGGTTAGACCCATGGTTTGTGTTTGTTTTAGGAGTTAGGTTTAAATTTAAGTTTACTGTTATGCTTATATTTACAGTTAATATTAGGATGAGGTTTATATCTAGAATTAGAGTTAGGGTTATGATAAAGTTTAGATCACTAGTTAGGGTTACAGCTAGACCTAAATTTAAGGATAGGGTTATGTTTAAAGATTTGCTTTACATTTAGATTCAGTTATAGGGTTAGAGCTCCTGATATTGTTAGATGTATGGTTAGGGTTAGTATTAGTGTTTGTATTAGGTTTTGATCTAGGGTTATGGTTTGATCTAAGTTTAGAGTTAAGGTTAGGGTTTGGGTTATGGTTGATGTTAGTGTTAGGATCAGGGATAGGGTTTGGGCTAGTATTAGGGTTAAAACCAGGGTTAAGGGTTAGAAATAGGTTTAGGGTTTGCATTAATATTAAGGTTAATGTTACAGTTAATTTTAGTGTTAGTGCAATGGATTGAATTGTGTCCCCCAAAAATATCTGTCAAGTTGGCTAGATCGTTATTCCCAGTATTGTATGATTGCCTACCATTTTGTCATCTGATGGGATTTCCTCATGTGTTGTGTATCCTATCACTCTCACGTAATAAAATGGATTAATGGCAGTTATATTGATGAGGTCTACAAGATTAGATAGTGTCTTAAGCCAATCTCTTTTGAGATATAAAAGATAGAAACAGACGGATACCTGGGGAACCTCATACCACCAAGAAAGCTGTGTCTGGAGCAGCGCATGTCTTTTGGACCTGAGGTTCCTGCGCAGAGAAGCTCTTAAACCAAGGGGAGATTGATGACACAGACCTCCTCCAGAGCCAACAGAGAAAGGCTTCCGCTGTAGCTGACACCCTTAATTTGGACTTGTAGCCTACTAGACTGTGAGAGGATAAACTTCTGTTTGTTAAAGCCATCCACTTGGGGTATTTCAGTTAGAGCAGTACTAGATGAATAAGACAGTTAGTGTTGGTGTTAGGGTTAAACCTAAGTTTAGTGTTAAGGATGGGGTTACGGTTAAGGTTAGATTTAAGATCAGAGTTAGTTTTAGAGTTAAGGTTACATCTTTGGTTAGGGATATAGCTAGGGTTAATGTTAGGGTTATATTCTGGGATAGAGATAGGCCTAGAGTTTGGTTTTGGGTGAGTGTTTGTGTTAGATCTAAGTTTTTGTTAGGGTTGGTGTTAGGTTTAGTGTTAGTATTAGGGCTAGATCTAGTGTTGATATGATGTTTATATCTGTGATTATTGCTACAGTTTAGTTTAGATCAACGTTAGGGTTAGTGTTTGGTGTAGCAATTAAGTTCAGTTTAGTGCTAGGGTTAGGGTTAGCTCTAGGTTTGGATTTAGGGTAAAGTTTACAGTTACGTGTCGGGCTAGTGTTAGGGGTAGGGTTAGATCTAGAGTTAGGGTTTCGGTTAGACCTAGGTTTAGGTTAAGGATAGGTTTAGGGTTAAGATTAGATTTAGACTAAGGGTTAGACTTCTGGTTAATGGTTTTTCAGTTAAATTTTAGTTAAGGTTATATCTTAAATTAGGGATAGAACTAAGGTTAGTGTTAGGGTTATATTCTATTATAGGGTTAGGCTTTGGTTAAAGTTTGTTTAGGGTTAGTGTTTGTGTTAGATTTAAGTTACGGTTGGGTTATGGTTAAGTTTAGTACTAGTATTAGGGTTAAATGTAGGGTAGTGGTGAGGTTTAGATCTAGGATTATTGCTAGGGTTTAGGTTAGATCTATGGTTAGCATTTGTGTTAGGTGTAGTAATTATGGTTAGTTTTAGTGTTAGAGCTAAGGTTAGATCTGGAGTTGGGGTTAGAGTTAAGGATAAGGTTAAGTTTAGGGGTTAAGGTTTGCTTAGGGGTTAGGGTTAAATATAGGTTTATTGTTATGCTTAGATCTACGTTTAGGATTAGGTGTGTGTTATATCTAGGTTTAGAGTTAGGTATAGGATAAGGTTTAAATCTCTACTTAGGGTCATAGTTAGATCTACAGTTAGGGATAGGGTTATGTTTAGGGATTTGAGTTATGTTTAGAGTCAGAGTTAGGGTTAGATATAGGGTTAGGGTTTCCAGTAGGGTTAAATGTATAGCTAGGCTTAGTATCAATGTTCTTATTAGTTTGGGACCTAGGGTTAGGGTTTGATCTAGTTCTAGAGTTAGGGTTAGGGCTAGTTTTATGGTTAATGTTAGTGTTAGGATCGGTGATAGGGTTTGGGTTACTGCTATGATAGAACTATGGCTTGACTTAGGTTTAGAGTTTGGTTTAGGGTTAGTGTTTGTGTTAGATCTAAAGTTATGGTTCGGGATGGAGTTAGTTTAGGGTTAGTATTAGTATTAGATCTAAGGTTTAGTGTGAGGTTTAGATCTACTATTATTGCCAGGTGTAGGTTATATCTAGTTTAGATTTAGTGTTTGGTGTAGGAATTAAGGTTAGTTTCAGTGTTAAGGTTATATCTAGGCTTGGGGTTAGGGTAAAGTTTATGGTTATATGTAGGGACTAGCTGTAAGGATTGCATTAAATCTAGAATTAGGGTTTGGGTTAGACTTAGGTTTAAGGTTTAGGGTTAGAGGTTAGGCTTAGAATTTTCGTTAGAGTTAGGGTTAGATCAATGGTTAGGGTTAGGTGTTAAGGTTAGGGTAAGGTCTTGATTTATTATTTAGAATTCTGATTTGATCTAGGATTAGTGTTAAGGTTAGTGTTACAGCCATCTTGGGATAGAATTAAGGTTAGTATTATCTTTAAGGTTAGATAAGGTTAGGGTTAGTGATAGCATTAGGGTTCCGGTTAGAGTAAGACCTAGTGTTAGAGTTAGATCTAAAGTTAGGTTTGAAGCAAAGGGTTAAAGTTAGAGTTGTTAGTGTTAGGGTTAGGGATAGGGTTAAGGTTAGTGTTATGGTTAGTGTTACGGTTAGATCTAGGTTTAGGGTTATGGTTACGAGTTAAGTTTATGGTTGTAATTAGGGTTATAGTTCGTTTATTTTTTGAGTTAATTAATTTTACCTTTTGTGTCGACATTAGTATTAGGGTGACGTTTAAGGTTAAGGTTACATGTAGGATTATGGTTAGTGTTAGTATTACGTTTAAGGTTAGATCTATGGTTAGGATTACTGATAAGGTTAAGTATAGTGTGGCGTCTAGTGATTTTGCTGGGAATAGGTTTAGGTTTAGTGTTAGAGTTAGGGTTACATCTAGGGTTATCGAGGATTAGGATTAAGATTAGGGTTATATTTAAATGTAAGTTTAGGGTCAGGGTTAGTGTTAGGCTTAGATCTTTAGTTAGGTTTAAGTCCAGACTTTGCTTTTGGGTAGGTGTTATGTTTTGATCTAGGGTTATGGTTAGGTTAGATTAGGTTAGGGGTAGATTTAGGATTATAGTTGGGGTTAATGTTAGTATTAGGTTGAAATCTAGGGTTTGGATTAAAATTACATTTAGACCCAGTGTTAGTTTCAGGGATTAGGGTTCAATTTAGTTTGATTGTTAAGTTTCAATGTACGATGAGGTTTATATCTTGGGTTAAGGTTAGTATTTGGGTGAGTTTTATATATCAGGTTAGGGTTACAGATATATTTTTTTATTGTACTTTAGGTGAAAATTTACTGCTAAGTTAATTTCTCATACAAAATTTTTGCACATATTGTTTTGTGACATTAGTTGCAATCCCCGCGATGTGACAGCACACTCCCCCTTTCCACCCCAGGTTCCCAGTGTCCATTCAGCCAGTTCCTGTCCCTTCCTGTCTTCTCATCCCGCCTTCGGAAAGGAGTCTCCCATTTGATCTTATGTATCTGATTGAACTAAGAAGCACACTCCTCACGTGTATTATTTTTAGTTTTACACTCCTGTCTAATCTTTGTCTTAAGAGTGGGCTTCGGGAATGGTTTCAGCTCTGGGATAACAGAGAGCCCGGGGACGACAGTTTCGGGTGTTCCGCAGTCTCTGTCAGACCATTAATTCTGGCCTTTTTACGTGAATTTGAGTTCTGCTCCACACTCTTCTCCCACTCCATCCAGGACTGTCTGTTGTGTTCCCTGTCAGGGCAGACATTGGTAGTAGCTGGGCACCATCCAATTCTTCTGGTCTCAGGCTGGTGGAGTCTCTGGTTTATATGGTCCTTTAGTCTCTTGGGCTAATATTTTCCTTGTGTCTTTCGTTTTCTTCATTATCATTTGCTCCAGGTGGGATGGGACCAATTGATGCATCTTAGATTGCTGCTCACAAGCTTTTAAGATCCCAGACGCCACCACCAAAGTGGGATGCAGAACACTTTCTTAATCTTTGTTATGCCCATTGACCTAGATGTCCCCTAAAACTATGGTCCCCAGGTCCCAGCCCCAGCTACTCTGTCCCTCAAAATATTTGGATGTGTCCAGGAAACTTCTTAGCTTTTGCTTTGGTCCAGTTGTGCTGACTTCCCTTGTTTTGTGTGTTGTCCTTCTTTTCACCAAAGTTGATCCGTGTTTACTATCTTGTTAGTGAATTCCTCTGCCCTTCCCTCCCCACCCTCGTAGCCATCAAAGAATGCTTTTTTCTGTGTTTAAACTTTTTATTGATTTCTTATAATACTAGTTTCATACAATATTTGCCCTTTTGTGACTGGCTAATTTCACTCAGCATAATGCCCTCCAGATTCATCCATGTTGTGAGATACTTTGAGGATTCATCATTGTTTTTTATCGTTGCATAGTATTCCATTGTGTGTATGTACCATAATTTGTTTATCCATTCATCTGTTGTTGGGCACCTAGCTTGTTTCTAACTTCTTGCTATTGTGAATTGTGAATAATGCTGCAATGAACATGGGTGTGTATATGTCTATTTGTATGAAGGCTTTTATTTCTCTAGGATCTATTTCAAGGAGTGGGATTGCTGAATCATATGGTATTTCTATTTCTACCTTTTTAAGGAAGTGCCAAATCGTTTTCTAAAGTGTTTGTACCATTTTACATCCCCATCAACAGTGCATAAGTGTTTCAGTCTCACCACAACTTCTCCACCATTTATTATTTTGTGTTTTTTGGGTTAGTACCAGCCGTGTTGGGGTGAGATGGTATCTCGTTGTAGTTTTGATTTGCATTTCTCTAATGGTTAATGATCGTGAGCATTCTCTCACGTGTCTGTTAGCTGCCTGAATGTGTTCTTTGGTGAAGTGTCTGTGCATATCCTTTGCCCCTTTTTTAATTGGATTTTTGGATTTTTGTTGTTGAGGTTTTGCAGTATCTTGTAGATTTTAGAGATTAGAGTCTTATCAGATATGTCATAGCCAATTTTTTTCCCTAGTCTGTAGGTTTTCTTTTTTACTCTTTTGGTGAACTCTTTTGATGAGCATTAAGTGTTTGATTTCTAGGAGCTCCCAGTTATTTAGTTTTTCTTCTGGTGTTTGTGCATCGATAATTATGGTTTGTATACTATTTATGCCATGTATTAGGGCTCCTAGCGCAGTCCCTATTTTTTCTTCCATGATCTTTATCGTTTTTGATTTTATATTTAGGTCTTTGATCCATTTTGAGTTAGTTTTTGTGTATGGTGTGATGTATGGGTCCTGTTACATTTTTTTTCAAAGGGATATTCATTTGTGTCAGTACCATTTGTTAAAGAGACTGTCTTTTCCCCATTTAATGGACTTTGGGCCTTTGTCAAATATCAGCAGCTCATAGGTGGACGGATTTATGTCTGGGTTCTCAATTCTGTTCCATTGGTCTATGTATCTGTTGTTGTACCAGTACCAGGCTGTTGTGACTACCATGGTGGTATAACTGGTTCTAAAATCAGGTAGTGTGAGGCCTCCCACTTTGTCCTTCTTCTTCAGTAAGGCTTTACTTATCCGAGTCCTCCTCCCCTTTCATATGAAGTTGATGATTTGTTTCTCCAACTCCTTAAAAAATGCCATTGGAATTTGGATCAGGAAAGCATTGTATCTGTCGATGGCTTTGGGTAGAATTGACATTTTCACAATGTCGAGTCTTCCAATCCATGAGTATGGTATGTTTTTCCACTTATGTAGGTCTCTTTTGGTTTCTTGCAGTAGTGTTTTGTAGTTTTCTTGGTATAGGTCTTTTACGTCTATGGTTAGATTTATTCCTAATTACTTTATCTTCTTGGGGGTTATTATAAGTGGTATTGATTTTGTGATTTCTTTTTCAGAGTACTCTTTGTTGGTGTAGAGGAAACTGATTTTTGTATGCCTATCTTGTATTCTGGCACTTTGCTGAAATCTTCTATTAGTTCCAGTAGTTTTCTTGTGGATTCTTTGGGGTTTTCTGTGTATAAGATCAAGTCATCTGTGAATAAGGATACTTTTACTTCTTCCTTACTAATTTGAATGCCCTTTATTTCTTTTTCTTGCCTTATTGCTCTGGCTAAGAACTCCAGCGCAATTTGAATAAGAGTGGTGATAAAGGGCATCCTTGTCTGGTTCCCATTCTCAAAGGGAATGCTTTCGGTCTCTTCCTGTTTAGAATGATGTTGGCTGTTGGCTTTGTATAAATGTCCTTTATTTATCTAGGAAGTTCCATTCTATTCCTATTTTGCTGAGAGTTTCTAACAGGAATGTGTGTTGGACTTTGTCAAATGCCTTTTCTGCATCAATTGATAAGATCATGTGTCTCATCTTTTGTTTCATTTATGTGATGGATTACATTTATTGATTTTCTAATGTTGAACCATTCCTGCACACCTGGTATGAATCCCAGTTGGTCATGATGAATTATTTTTTTAATGTGCTGTTGAACTCTATCGGCTGGAATTTTGTTGAGGATTTTTGCATCTATGTTCTTGAAGGATATTGGTCTGCAATTTTCTTTTTTGTGGAGTCTTTACCTAGCTTTGGTATCAGGGTTATGCTGGCTTCATAAAATGAGTTCGGGAGTATTCCTTCCTTTTTTATGCTCTGAAATACATTTAGTAGTACTAATGTTAACTCTTCTTTGAAAGTTTGATAGAATTTTCCAGTAAAGCCCTCCAGGCCAGGGCTTTTTCTTGTTGGGAGGTTTTTTATTTTTACTACCTCTTCAATCTCTTCTTGTGTTATGGGTTTATTTAGTTTTTTTACCTCGGTTTGTATTAGTTTAGGTAAGTAGTGTGTTTCTAGAAATTTCTCGGTTTCCTCTAGGTTTTCCAATTTGTTGAAGTACAATTTTTCATAGTATTCTGTTGTGATCCTTTTTATTTCAGTTGGGTCTGTTGTGACATCACCCTTCTCATTTCTTATTCAGGTTATTTGCTTCCTCTCCTGTTTTTCTTTTGTCATTTGGCCAGTGGTTTATCTATTTTGTTGATATTTTCAAAGAACCAACTTTTGGTCTTGTTGACTCTTTCAATTGTTTTTCTATTATCTATTTCATTTATTTCTGCCCTAATCTTTATTATTTCCTTTCTTCTGGTGGCTGAGGGCATCTTTTGCTGCTCTCTTTCTATTTGTTCAAGTTGTAGGTTAATGTTTTTGTTTTGACCCTTTCTTCTTTTTGGATGTGTGCATTTATTGCTATAAATTGACCTCTAAGCACTGCTTTTGCTGTGTCCCAAAGGTTCTGGTAAGACGTGTTTTCGTTTTCATTAGATTCTAAGAATTTCTAAAGATTTGATTTCTTCTATAACCCAGTAGTTTTTGAGCAAGGTACTGTTCATTTTCCGTGTGTGTGATTTTATTTCCTTGCTGTTTGTTATTGATTTCTACTTTATGGCATTATGGTCAGAAAAGATACTTTGTAATATTTCAATGTTTTGGATTCTGTTAAGGCTTGCTTTACGGCCTAATATGTGGTCTATTCTGGAGAATGTTTCATGTGCATTGGAAAAGAATGTATACTTGCCTGCTGTTGGGCGGAGTGTTCTGTATATGTCAATGAGGTCAAGTTGATTGATTGTGGCTCTTTGGTCTTCTGTATCTTTATTGAGTTTCTTTCTAGACGTTCTGTCCTTCACCGAAAGTTGTGTGTTGAAGTCTCCTACTATTATTGTGGAGCTCTCTATTTCTCTTTTCAATGCTGTTAGAGTTTGTTCCATGTATTTTGGAGCCCTGACACTGGTGTGTATATATTTATTATAGTTATGTCTTCCTGTTGTATTGTTATTCATTATCCATTGTGGTGGATTTTGCTTTAAAATCTATTTTGTCAGAGATTAATATTGCCACTCCTGCTCTTTTTTTGTTGTTTCTTGATATATTTTTTCTATCTTTAGTGTTTAAGTTCGTTTGTGTTTCAGTCTAAGTTGTATCTCTTGTAGGCAGCGTATAGAATGATTGTGTTTTTTTATCCATTCTGCCACTCTCTGTCTCTTTATTGGTGCATTTAGTCCATTTACATTCAGTGTAATTATTGATGAGTTTACCGCTGTCATTTTGATGTATTTTTGTGTGTGCATGTGGAGTTACAGTTCTTGTTCCACTTAATTTTCTGTGATGAGTTGTTTTTCTTTATGTATTTTCTTTTCATACTTTTCATTATTGTTGATTTTGTGTTTGCTGAGTCTTTATGTTTTTCTTCTTTTTTATTTTGATGGATAGACTTGTTAGCTTCCTTTGTGGTTACCCTAAAATTTACCTTTTTTTTCTAAGTTTAAACCAATCTTTTATCTCTTGATATTGCCATAACTTCATCTCCATATGGAAGTTCTATGACTACACTCTTTATTCCCTCTTTTTTGTTTAATATTGTCATCATTTACATACTGATGTCTCTGGTTCCTTATTTTCAGTCTTCTAGCTTTGTCTTGTTTTTGCAACTTCCCTGTCTGGGTTGATTACTGGTTGATCTGTCCTGTTTTCTAGTCTTCGGTTGTTGTCTGATATTGTTGGTTCTCTAACCAGAGGGCTCCCTTTAATATTTCTTGTAATTTTGGTTTGTTTTTGACTTCTGTTTGTCAGGAAATGACCTAATTTCACCATTGTATTTGAGAGACAGCCTTACTGGATACGTAATTCTTGGCTAGTAATTTGCTTCCTTCAAGGCTTTATATGTCATCCCATTGCCTTCTTGCCTGCATGGTTTCTGCTAAGTAGTCTGAGCTTGGTATTATTGGTTCTCCTTTGTGGGTGACTTTTTATTTATCCCTAGCCTCTCTCAAGAGTCTACCCTTGTCTTTGATTTTGGCCAGTTTGATTATGATATGTCTTGGTGACTTTCTTTTGGGATCTACCCTGTGTGGGTTTCGTTGAGCTTCTTGGATAGATATCTTCTTGTTTTTCATGATATCAGGGAAGTTTTCTGCAAGCAAACCTTCAACAAGTCTCTCTGTGTTTTCTGTTATCCTCCTCTTTTCTGGTACTCCAATCACTCGCAGATTTTTCCTATTAATAGTGTCCCACATAATTCTTAGGCTTTCTTCATTTTTTAAATTCTTTTTTTTCTGAGTTTTCCTCATATGAATTGGTGTCAAAGGATTTATCTTTAATCTCACTAATTCTGACTTCCATTGCCTCAATTCTGCTCCGATGACCTTCTATTTGAGTTGTCTAATTCCGAAATTTTATTGTTAATCTTTTGGATTTCTAGTTGCTGTTTCTGTAAGGTTTCTGGAACCCTGTTAAATTTGTCATTTTGTTCTTGTATTGTTTTCCTGAATTCCTCTATTGCCTTGTCTGTGTGTTCCTTGGCTTGGTCTGAGTTTTGCCTGATCTCCTTCCTGATTTCTTGCAGAACTTTGTGTGCTAATCTTTTGAATTCTATCTCAGATAATTCCATTACTTTATCTTCCTCAGAAAGACTCTTTGGTTGTTTATTTTGGTCTCTTGCTGAAGCCATCTTGACCTGCTTCTTTTTATGATTTAATATTGACTGTTTTCTCCAAGACATCAATAAGTTATTATATTTATTTATTGTGTTTGTTTACTGTCTTCTAACTTTTTGTTTTGTTTTGATATGCCCAAGTAGGCTGGGCGTGTGAGCTACTTTGGTTATTGACGTCTTTGAAGCTCTCACTCCTGTATCCAGGTGGTCAAAGCAGCTACTAGGTGCGTGAGCCCAGTAGTCTGTTCATTTTTCTTGCGCAGGTGCAGCACAGGTGTCTAGGTCATCGGTCACTGACTGTGTGGTGCAGACTCTCACCTACAGTTCTAGATAGAAAGGGCTGTGTAGGGGTGTTCCAAGCAGGCACAGGTATCTGGCTGCAGTAGGGTCTATGTGCAGAGCAAGGCAAGGGGCTGACAGCTGCCCCTGTGTGCCTGGAGGGCATGTCCTTGCCCTCTAGAGCACATAGTGAGAGGGGCAGCTATTGCAACTGGTCCTTGGCAAACCGGTGCTGTTGGCTGGGGGGACTGGGAGGCACCACTTATTCTCAGACCCCTGCTATGGGTAGCTAGGTGGAGTGATTCATACCACCAGCCTGCAATCCTCTGATGCGGGTGAGTGAGGTTCCTACTTAAGTGTCTAATGTCAGTAATCTACAGCTCCCCATTTGCTGCTGCAGTTGAAAATGGGCTTCAGATGTATGCCCTGCTGTTTTATGCTAATGAGGGCATGCGGTATTGAATTGGCCCACACGGGTCTAGGCAGGGGTGAAGGGTGCTGCAAGTCTGTGGACTCATTACGCTAGTGGCTGGATGAAAGGCAGGGCCTCCTGGCATTCCTGGTTTAGGGCGTGTGGTGTTTTTTAAACCCATGAGACTGGTGTGAAGGCAGATAGACCTGAGTTCTGGCTCAGGAGGCATGGCAGTTGTTGAATACTGCCAAACTGTGTCAGAGTGGAAGGAGTGAGGGGAAGGAAGCACTTCTTTTCTGTGAAACTCCGTGGAGGAGGGGTTATTTTGCCCCTGCACAATAGGTTAGATGCTTGCACTTAATTTTCGCAGGTCCAGTGACACTTCCACCTGGCTCGGGAGGCTGTTGCCTGGCCTCACCCAAAGTAGTGAGATGCATCCCAAACATGACTGCTCACCTCAGCTGTGTGCACCAGCCAACCCAGCCAGCAGAGCGCCAGCAACCACCTGACTGGTATTTCTCCACAGCTTTTGAATTATCTCTCCTTCCCCCTGCAGCTCAGTCTGACTCTTCAGCTTTGTCTTTAATGATCAGAGCTCCTAGATTATCTCATATAATCAATTCACTTGTTGTTTCAGGTCTTTGTTGTAAGAGGGACAACAGGAGGTGTCTGACTATTCTGCCATCTTGGCCCTGTCTTAGTATTACATTTAGATCTAAAGTTAGGGATAGGGTTATGTTTAGGAATTTGCATTATGTTTAGATTCAGAGTTAGGGTTAGATATAGGATTATTGTTAAGGATGAGGTTAGGGTTAAGTTTAGATTTAGGCTAATTTTTGTTTTAGGGTTAATTTTTTTTAAGTTAGGGTTTCGTTATGGTTACACCTTAGGTTAGAGATAGAACTAGGGTTATAGTTTCAGATAGGGACAGGCTTAAGTTTATGGTTTTTTTCAGGGTTAGTATTTGTGTTAGATCTAAGTTATAGTTAGGGTTGGGGTTAGGTTTAGGGTTAGTATTAGGGGTAGGGGTAGGGTGGTGTTTAGATCTAGGATTATTGCTAGGGTTAGAGTTAGTGTTAGGTGTAGGAATTTCGGTTAGTTTTAGTGTTAGCATTAGGGTTAGATCTTCTGTTAGGGCTTAGGGTAGGGTTAGGTGTAGAGGTAAATGTTCCTTTTATGGTTAGGGTTAGGGTTAGGTTTAGACCTAGAGTTAGGTAACCAATGTCACAAAACAATATGTGTAACTAACTGTTTCAAGAGAAGCTGATTTGTTCTGTTAACCTTCATCTAAAGTACAATATAAAAAAAATTATTACTGACGTTAGAATTAGAGGTTTACTTTAGGATTAGGGTTTGTGTTAGGTTTAATTTTCAGATTAGTGATGGTGTTAGGGTTAGACCTAGACCTTCTTCTATTGCCAGATCTGCATTTTGTATAATTTCCCTCTTGTTCTCTTGAAGAGCTGTGTATATTAATGTTTTGTATTCTGCCTCCAGTAATTCCAGAAAATTTCTAGATTCTTTATTTTGGGATCTAGCTGAAGCCACCCTGGTCTGCCTCTGTATGTTGTTTGATATTGACTATTGTCTCTGAGCCATCAATAAGTTATTATATTTATTTATTTTATTTTTGCTTACTGTGTCCTAGCTTTTTATTTTGTGTCATTTTGATATGCCCAAATAGGCAGCTCATGTGAGCTACCTGACCACCAGTGCTCCTGAAGCTCCAATGTCCTGCCAACAGGTGACTAGACCTGCCACTGTATATGTGAGCCCAGGAGTCTGCCCACTCCTCCTCTATGGATTCAACTCAGGTGTCCAGGTAGTGGGCCACCAAGTGTGTGGTGCAGGCTCTCACCTACAGTCATAGATAAGCATGGGTGATTGGTGTAGGGATAGGAATCTGGCTGCAGCAGGGGGGTCATATGTTGAACAAGTCAGGGATCTGACAGCCACCCCGAGTGTCTGGGAAGAAAACATGTCCCTGTTCCCTAAAGCATGTATTTGGGTGGGTTTCGCAGCTGGACTATGAGCACCCAATGCTGTTGGCTGTAAGGACTGGGGAGCATCTCTTATTCTTGGGCCCCTGTCAGGTGGCTAGGTGGCATGGGTGGAACCACCAGTCCTCAGGCCCCTGATGTGGGTAGTTGAAGACCCTGTTTAATGTACAGAGCAGTGTCAAATGTCACCAACCTGCCACTTCACAGCTGAAACAGTTGAAGTTAAACTTCAGGTATATACCCTGTTGTACTGTAGTAATGAGGGCCTACTCTGTTGAAATGGGCCTGAACAAGTCTATGCAGGGGGAAAGATGCTCAAAGTCTTTGGATCCCTTATGCATGTGCCTAGGCAAAGGAGATGTGCCTACCCTGAGTTTCTGGCCTAGGGGAGCAGGCAGTTTATTTTTTCCCATTTGTTAATTTGTTCCCTCTCCAAGGCCTGGAGAATGGCTCAGGGTGTGTGATGGGTCCTACTTCTGGTCCAGGGGACTCAGAAATCGCTGAAACCATCCCAGCCCCAGTGCAGAGCAGGGAGCAGGGAAGTAAATGGAAGAGAGGTTTTTCCCTAAGGGGGTGTTTTTGATCCACGCAGTAGGCCAGATGCAAGTACTTATCTTTCATTGATCAAGGGCTGCTTCTCACTGGTTCTGGATGGCAGAGTAAACTCTCTGTTGTTTGTTCTCTCCTGTTGTGGAAAATGCCCCCCAAGCACCTCCGCTTGCCTGCCTCACCGTGCACCCTAAGCTGATCTGGGCTGAAGGGCTCTGGCTCACACCAGGTCAGGTCTGGTAACTCCTAGCTACTTCTGAACTGTCTCTCCCTTCCACTGCCACTCAGTCCAGTTCCTTAACTTTGCCTTCGATGTTCAGGGCTCCTAGATTGCCATATATAATCAATTCACTTGTTTTTTTGAGTCTTTGTTGTAAGAGGGACCACTGGAAACATCTGACTACTCTGCCATCTTGGCACTGCCTCTCCAGAAAGTGTTTTTCAGCACAGGAAGTAAATCTTTCTGACTTAATCAACTAGAATGAGCTAAACTGTATTTTGGTTTCTCTTTTGTGCTGTGAATTGGGAACATGCACGTTCTTACACCACAAGTTTTAGTCAGCAAAACTGCATCACTTTATGGATCCTGCAGTACAACGGGAAACAATCTGTGTTCTTCCTCATAGAATGTGAAAGACGTATTCATTCCCAGTAACCCAAAGTTCCCATCGAGAACATCTGAGAAATTGGTGAGTTCATGTACTTGAAAGAGAAAAACTACATTCTTTTCTGATTCAGACAACATATAAGAAAGTTTCTCAGTTGTGTATGCAGTGTTTTATCAAAACAGATAAACACCTCTGACAATCAACTAGAATGAGAGAAGCTGTATTTAGGTTTCTCTTTCAGGCAGTGAAATGGGAAATGCACATTCTGGTAACACAATGTTTACTTAGCAAAACTAAATCACTGTTGTCATCCTATACTTGAACAGGAGAAATTCTCATTATTGTATCTTTCAGAGATTCTGTCTGTAAGGCACAAAGTGTTTCTCAAGCACAGTACGTTAATCCTTCTGACTTAACCAAGTAGAATGAGAGAAAAACTATATTTTGGTTTCTCTTTTGTTCAGTGAATTGAGAACATGCACATTCTTATTACGCAAGGTTTATTCATCAAAACTCCATCTTTTTTGCAGTCCTGTAATTGAACGGAAACAATCTGCCTACTTCTTCATAGAAAGAGAAAGGCACATTGAATCCCAATAACCTCAAGTTCCCATAGAAAATATTAGAAACCCCGGGGGCTTCACATACTTGAAAAGGAGAAACTCGACATTCTTTTCCCATTCAGTGAATGTATAAAAAATGTTGTCGATCCTATGGCAACTCTGTTTTACCAAAACAGATAAGGTAATCAACTAGATTTTGTTAATGAACTAGAATAAGAAAACTGTATTCTCATTTCTCTTTCATGCAGTGAAATGGGAACATGCCCTTTCTGGTAACACAGTGTTTGCTTAGCAGAACGACGTTGCTATTACTGTCCTATACTTGAACGGGAGAAACTCCCATTATTTTTCCGTCAGAGATTCTGTGTGTAAGGCACATTCACAGCCGAGCAGCACAGAGTGCAACTTGAAAACATATAAAGTCTGCATAGCTTCAGGTATTTGAGTGAGAGAAAAGTTCAATTTTTTACCCACATATAGAAAATATAGGCAATGTTCTCATGCCTGTAACACAGTGTTTCTCAAACACAGTAATTTAATTCTTCTGACTTACTCTAGCCGAATGCGAGAAATTGTATTTTGCTTTCTCTTTCATGTAGTGAATTGGGAACATGCACATTCTGATACCACGGTGTTTACTTAGTGAAACTGCATCTCTATTGCCGTGTTGTACTTTAACCAGAGAAACATGCATTGTTTTCTCCTTCAGAGATTCTGTCTGTAAGGCACGTTCATGAACGGAAAGCACAGAGTACTGCTTGAAAGCATCTAAACCCCATATGGCTTCACGTGTTTGAATGGGAGAAAAGTTCAACACTTTACTCTGGTAGAGAATGTATAGGCAACATTCTCATGCATGTAACACAGGGGGCTTTTCAAACACGGTGAGTTAATCCTTCTGAGATACTCAAGATGAATGAGAGAAACTGTATTTTGCTTTCTCTTTCATGTTGTGAATTGGGACCATGCACTTTCTGGTAACACCATGTTTACTTAGTGAAACTAAATCTGTGTCGCCATCCTGTACTTGAATGGGAGAAACACACATTGTTTTCTCCTTCAAAGATTCTGTCTATAAGGTACATTCACGAATGGAAAGCACAGGGTACTGCTGGAAAACATCTAAACCTCATATGGCTTCACGTATTTGAATGGGAGAAAAGTTCAGCACTTTACCTTGGTAGAGAATGTATAGGCAACACTCTTGTGCATTTAACACAGAGGAGTTTTCAAACACAGTAAGTTAATCCTTCTGACTTACTCAAGCACTATGAAAGAAACAGTATTTTGGTTTCTCTTTTGAGCAGTGAATTAGAAACATGCGGGTGAATGAAACACAAGATTTAGTCACCAAAATCAGATAGGTTTTGCTGTTCTGTAGTTGAATGGGAGACAATTAGCTTTGTTCTTCCTAGAATTTGAAAGGCACATTCATTTCTGGTAAACCTGAGAGCCCATAGAAAACATCTGAAAGCCCGGAGGCTTCAAATGCCAAAAAGGGAGAAAATTGACATTGCTTTCCCATTCAGAAAATGTGTAAGAATGGTATTCTATCTTGTGGCAACTGTGTTTTATCAAAACAGATAACTTAATCACTTGATCAAGCTAAACTACTAAAATGAAAAACCTGTATTTTGGTTTCTCTTTCATGCAGTGAATTGTGAACATGAACATTCTGGTAACTCAGTGTTTACCTGGCGAAACTACATCCGTATTGCCCTCCTAAACTTGAACGGGAGAAACACCCACTGTTTTCTCCTTCAGAGAGTCTGTCTGTAAGGCACATTCAAATGGGCAACACGCAGTACTGCTTAAAAACATCTAATACCCGTAGGGCTTCATGTATTTGAATGGGAGAAAAATTCAACACTTTACCCTGCTAGAGAATCTATAGGTAACACTCTCGTGCATGTAACACAAAGGGGTTTTCAAACACAGGAAGTTAATCCTTCTGACTTAAGCAGAATGAGAGAAACTATTTTGCTTTCTCTTTCATGCAGTGAATTGGGAACATGCACGTTCTGGTAACATAGTGTTTACTTAGAGAAACTGCATCTCTGTTGCAGTCCTGTACTTGAACAGGTGAAACACGCGTTTTCTCCTTCAGAGATTCTGTATGTAAGGCACATTCACTAACGGAAAGCACAAAGTACTGCTTGAAAACATCTAAACCCCATAGGGCTTCATGTATTTGAAAGGGAGAAAAGTTCAACCCTTTACCCTGGTAGAGAAAGTAAAGACAACACTCTCATGCATGTAACACAGAGGGCTTTTCAAACACAGGAAGTTAATCTTTCAGACTTACTAAAGCAGCATGAAAGAAACAGTATTTAGTTTCTCTTTCGAGCAGTGAATTACAAACATGTGCTTGTAGACAACACAAGCTTTAGTTTGCAAAACTAAAACTGTAGTTGAATGGGAAACAATTAGCCTCTTTTCTCCTAGAATGTGAAAGGCATATTGGTTCTCGGTAAACCAGAGACCCCATAGAAACATCTGAAAGCCCAGGGGCCTCATGTACGAGAAAGGGAGAAACTTGACATTGTTTTCCCAGAGAATGTGTAAGAATGGTTTTCGATGGCGTGGCAACAGTGTTTTATCAAAACATATAAATTAATCAACTTGATTAAGCTAAACTACTAAAATGAAAAACCTGTATTTTGGTTTCTCTTTCATGCAGGAAATTGAAAACATGCATGTTCTGGTAACTCAGTGTTTATTTATTGAAACTACATCCATATTGCCTTTGTATACTTGAATGGAAAAAACACACATCGTTTTCTCCTTCAGAGATTCTGTCTGTAAGGCACATTCACGTAAGGGCAGCAGACGCTACTGCTTGAAAACGTCTAAAAACCATAGATCGTCACCAATCTGAATGGGAGAAAAGTTCCACACTTTACGCTGGTAGAGAATGTATAGGCAACACTCTCGTGCATGTAACACAGAGGGGTTTTCAAACACAGTAAGTTAATCCATCTGATTTACTCAAGCCCAATGAGAGAAACAGTACTTTCGTTTCACTTTCATGCAGTGAACTGGGAAAAGGCACGTTCTGGTAACAAAGTGCTTAGTGAAACTACATCTGTAATGCCATCAAGTACATGAACTGAAGAAACAGGCATTGTTTTTTACTTCAGACATTCTGTCTGTAAGGCACATTCAGGAATGGACAGCAGAGAGTACTGCTTGAAATCATCTAAACCCCGCAGGGCGTCACTTATTTGAATGCGAGAAAAGTTCAACACTTTACTCAGGTAGAGAATGTATAGCCAACACTCTTATACAGAGTTTAGGTGTTTTCCAGGCGCACTTTGTGGTGCCCAACCCTGAATATGCTTCGTGGAGAGATTCTCTGAAGGAGAAAACAATGCGAGCTTCTCCCGGTCAAGTATAGGACAGCAATAGAGACATAGCTTTGTGAAGTAAACTTTGTGTTAGCGCAAAGTGCATGTTCCTAATTCACTGCATGAAAGAGAAAGCAAAATACAGTGTATTCACTCTAGCTGGTTAACTTAATCAAGTTGATTAAGTTATTTGTTTTGAAAAACACAGTTCCTACATGATAGAAAATCTTTCTTATACATTCTCTGAATGGGAAAAGAATATCAAGCTTCTCCATTTCAAGTACGTGAAGCCCTGAGTTTCCATATGTTCTCTCTAGAAGTTTTAGGTTACCGGCAATGAATGTGCCTTTCACATTCTAGGAAGAGCAAGGCAGATTGTTTCTCCTTCAACTACAGGACGGCAAAAGCCATGTTGTTTTGTTGACAAAACTTTTGGAAGGATGGGCATGTTTCCAATTAACTGCACTAAAGGGAAACCAAAATAGTTTCTCTCATTGTGCTTGAAGATATCTGAAGGATTTACTTACAGAGTATGAACACCCCTTTGTGCTACCTGCAGGAGAATGTGGCCTATACAGTCTCTACCAAAGAAGAGTGTTTAACTTTTCTCCCCTCCTGATATGTGAAGCCCTACGTGGTTGAGATGTTTTCAAGGTGCACTTCGTGCATCCCAGAGGTGAATGTGCTTTGCAGAGAGACTTACTGAAGAAGAAAGCTATGGAAGTTTCTCCCGCTCAACCAGATAATGCATAAGAAAAGTTTTTCACCATGCAGAAACTGTGTTTTCCAAACATGTAATTTAATCAAGTTGAATAAGTTAACCAGCTAGAGTGAAAACACTGTATTTTGTTTTCTTTTTCATACAGTGAATCAGAAACACGCTCTGTGTTAGCAAAACGTGAATGTTTCTAATTCACTGAATGAAAGAGGAAGCAAAATACACTGCATTTACTCTAGCTGGTTAACTTAATAAACTCGATTAAGTTATCTGTTTTGAAAAACACAGTTCCTATATGATGGCAATCATTTCTTACACATTCTCTAAGTGGGAAAAGAATGTAAAGCTTCTTCCTTGCAAGTAGGTGAAACCCCGGGTTTCCACCACATGTTTTCTCCTGTTCAACCGATAACATCTGTAAGGCGGCATCCTCGGCCACGCAGCACAGAGTGCCTCCCAGAAAGCTGTAAACCCCGCAGGGCTTCAAGTACTCAAAGGGAAGAAAAGCCAAACTCTTTACCCAGGTAGACAATGAACAGGCAACTTTCTTAGGCATGTAACACAGAGGGATTTTCAAACACAGTGAATCTTTCTCACTTCATTCCCCAGACTGAGAACAACTGTCTTTTGGTTTGTCTTTCTTGCAGGGAATAGGAAACATGCTCATGTTAACCACATGAGCTTTAGTTAGCAACACTGAATTGTTTCTGTCGTTCTCTAGCTGAAGGCAAACAATCTGCCTGTTTTTTTTGAATGCAAAATGTTCCTTCATTCCCTACAATGCAAAGTTCAATTGAAAACCAGGGTATTCAAGTACTAGAAAGATAGACACTGGCCAGTCTTATCCCAAAGACAGAATGTTTCAGAAAGTAGCTGGTGGTGTCAGGACTGTCTGCTCTACCAAAACTGAGAACTTCAGTTGATTAAGTAAACAGGCTTCAAAGAGAACACTGTACTTTGCTTCCTTTTTCATACCTTGATTTGGGAACATACATGTGCTACTAACATAGTCTTTAGTTAGCAAAACAACACAGCTGTTGCTGTCATATACCTGAAAGGGAGAAATGCATTTTCTCTTCTCCCACACACATAGCGTCTGTAAAGTGGCATTTTCGCCATCGCAGCACAGAGTGCCTCCTGTAAAGCAGTAAACCCCACAGGTCTTCACGTGCTCGAATGGGAGAAAGGTCAAACTCTTTACCCCAGTAGACAATGCAGAGGCAACTTTTTTGGGCATGTAAAACAGAGGGATTTTCAAACACTGTAATTGAAACCTTCTCACTTCATTGCCCAGACTGAGAGCAACTGTCTTTTGGTTTCTTTTTCTTGCAGGGAATAGGAAACATGCTCATGTTAACCACACAAGCTTTAGTAAGCAAAACTGAACTGCTTCCACTGTCCTCTAGCTGAAGGCAAACAATCTGCCTGTTTTCCTTAGAATAAGAGTTACCTTCTTTGCCTGTAAGGTAAAGTTCCATTTGAAAACCAGGGGATTCAAGTACTGGAAAGGCAGACACTCGCCAGTCTTATCCCATTGAGAAAATGTTTCAGAAAGTGTCTGGTCATGTCACGACTTTTGGCTCTACCGAAACGGAAAACTTCAGTCGATTAAGTAAACAAGCTTGAATGAGAACACGGTATTTTGCTTTCTTCTTCATGCAGAGAAGTGGGAACATGCACGTGCTTCTTCCACAGTGTTTAGTTAGCAAAACTACAGCGCTGCCGCTCTCATATACCAGAACTGGAGAAACGAGTTTTGTCTTCTTCTTCAGTGATGATGTCAGTAAGAAGGCATTCTCCGCCGCGCAGCAGAGAGGGCCTCCCGGAAAGCTGTAAACCCCGCAGGGCTTCACGTACTCGAAGGGGAGAAAAGGCAAACTCTTTACACAGGTAGACAATGTACATGCAACATTCTTGGGCCTGTAACAGAGAGGGATTTTCAAACACAGTAAGTGACTCCGTCTCACTTCATTACCCAGACTGACAGCAAGGGTCTTTAGGTTTCTGTTACTTGCAGGGAATAAGAAACATGCTCATGTTAACCACGCAAGCATTAGTTAGCAAAACTGAACTGCCTCTGCTATCCTCTAGCTGAAGGCAAACAATGTGCCTGTTTTCCTTACAATGCGAAGGTTATCATTTTTGCTTGTAAGGCCAAGTTCCATTTGAAAACCAGGGGACTCAAGTACTTGAAAGGCAGAAACTGGTCAGTCTTATCCCATTGAGAGAATGTTTCAGAAAGTAGCTGGTGGTGTCAGGGCTGCTTGTTCTACCAAAACGGAAAACTTCAGTTGATTATACAGGGTTGAATGAGAACACGGTCTTTTTCTTTTTCATACAGTGAATTGGGAGCATGCAAGCGTTGCTAACATAGTGTTTAGTTAGCAAAAGTACAGCGCTGCTGCTGTCGTATATGAGAATGGGAGAAATGAGCTTTTTCTTCCCTTCAGCGATAAGGTATATAAGGCGGCATTATCTGCAGCGCAGCAAAGAGAGCCACACGGAAAGCAGAAAACCCCGCAGGGCTACACGTATTCGAACCGGAGAAAAGTCAAACACTTTACCCAGGGCAAAAATGCACAGGCAACGTTCTTGGGCATGTAACACAGAGGAATTTTCTAACACAGTAAGTGAATCCTTCCCACTTCATTCCCACAGCCTGAGAGCAACTGTCTTTTGGTTTCTCTTTCTTGCAGGGAATAGGATACATGCTGATATTAACCGCACAAGCTTTAGTCAGACAAGCTGAACTGCTTGTGCTGTCCTCTCGGTGAAGGCAAACAATCAGCCTGTTCTCCTTTCGATGCAAATTGTTTCTTCACTCTCTGTAATTCAACTTTCCATTCAAAAACCACAGGATCCAAGTACTTGAAAGGCCAGTTACAACCCATTCAGAGAACGTTTCACAAAGTAGCTGATGGTGACAGGACTGCTTGTTCTAGCAAAACTGAAAACTTCAGTTCATTTAGGAAACAGGCTTGAATGAGAACACTGCGTTTTGAATTCATTTTTAATAGAGTGAATTGGGAACATTCTAGGGTTGCTAATATAGTGTTTAGATAGCAAAACTACAGTGCTAACGCTGTCGTATGCCAGAAGGAGGAGAAACGCACTCTCTGTTCTCCTTCAGCGATGCGGTCTGTAAGGCGGCATTATCTGCAGCACAGCACAGAAGGCCTACTGGAAAGCTGTAAAACCCGTAGGGCTTCACGTATTTGAACGGGGAAAAAGCCAAACCCTTTACCCAGGGAGACAATGCACAGGCAACGTTCTTGGGCATGCAACACAGGAATTTTCTAACACCGTAAGTGAAACCTTCTCACTTCATTCCCCCAGCTTGAGAGCAACTGTCTTTTGGTTTGTCTTTCTTGCAGGGAATAGGATACATGCTCATGTTAAGCGCACGAGCTTTAGTCAGCCACACGGAACTCCTTCTTCTGTCCGCTAGCTGAAGGGAAACAATCTGCCTGCTCTCCTTAAAGGGCAAAGTGTTCCTTCAGTCCCTGTGGTTCAAA